>NW_026851947.1:0-122894 GCF_026571515.1 Ruditapes philippinarum | reverse complement strand
TGCTCCTATAGCAATGTATGTCATAAATGTAATAATAAACTGTCTCGCGTGTTCAAAATGCTTTTTTTTATCATTCTATTCAGTCAGCTGTAGATATTATATAAAGATACTACCATACATGTTATAATCTAGTATATATTATGTTGCATTACTTAGCCTGCTGAATTTCGTTATATGGAATTTTCCCCAGTTTAAATTAAAAACAATACATTACTAACAAAGGGATTTCAACATTTAAAATAAAAATAATGATATCCAACAGTTCAGAATCTTAGATCACGACTGCATAGATCTGCGACTGGTCTTGCTCTATTCTTGTGGTGAATTTCCATAAAAAAGTTCGGTTCCATGACGGGTAATAGCGAACTGACATGAATTGTGATGAAAACATATTGGAGACGCGATACCGCAGCGAGCGATGCATGACTCATTTTAATTACATTGAGTGATTGAGAACCGATTAAGGCGAGCATATAAGTTGACTTCTTCATTCCCGGCTTATCTTACTGCCTCCATTATATGGAAATAATGTAACCATGAATCTTTCTACTATACTGAAACTTAATAATTGATAAATGTATACTGAACCAAAAAAGAAACTTTTCGCAAAGTAATTCTGCCAGGTTGTTCAAGGGATATCACTTAGATGTACAACACTATATATAACTTGTAGGTAGCTTGTAAAACTCGTTTTGGAAAAGGATTTGAAAAAAAACCTGTACTACACTATCTACATTCCAAACTTAGAAAAGTCTCTTTTGTTCCAGATTCATAAATGTACATCATACTTGCTACAGTTGCTAGTATCTGAATTAATGCACTGACTGACATAAGCTTATGTGATTTGATTGTATTTGTGTCAGTTATCAGCAATTGGTGGACATTTGTTATGTACCACATTTTTCCTGGGGGATATTGGTTTATATTTCTCTTCGCAGTTCTGCACTCGAATTTTCTCAATTCCGATTCTTCTATCCTCTTGATTTGCCATTTAAGTGAACAGTTTTGTACCAGTCAACAGGAACTTAAGATACCAAGAAGAATATCACTCGTTTGAAATAGTTAATAGTTGTATAATACTGTAAAATCAATTTATATGCCATTTTAGCCAAATTGGTCACTATTAAGGACATGTGTCTCAAAACTAAGTAATGCCAATATAATGTGGATTAAACGTTTCATGATAATGATACTTGTATGTTAATTATGATATATACACTACTGACCAAACTATTATGTCAGCATGCATTTAACTATATAATATACGTGGGCACATGGTATAGTTTTATTTATTTCAGTAAAACCAAAATATAATAAATCAATCCTAAAAGCTTATTTCAAGAAACAGTCATCAAAATTTAGATATTACACAATTAAATTCTGTTATGAGTAACGTGACCGTCGATTAACAGATCAGCTGTATTTATAGGTGAGAATGGAATGCAAAAACCTCAAATTTGAAATAAAATCATGGTATGTTTCATACTTTCATTTCTTTTCCGAAGAGATTTCTGAGCACGTGCGTCAAATAGTGTTCTTGATTTGCTTACCTCAGCAGACGACATTTACATGTTTACGTTCTCAGAATGTTATAAAAGATTTTAAACTCATCATTTCATGCACTGCGTGTCGTCTGCTTGCAAATCCAATTACTGTATGATCAAGAACGCTTCTCGTAGCCAGAAATACTGCAAGTGTGTCGCTTTTTTCTGTTTCCTCTGTTGTGATTTAATGACGAAACGCACCGCACGGAATGTTATATATTGTGAGTTATCATTTCTGTTGACATTTTAAACATATATATAACCATATGTTATGTGACTTCATAGATAACTAGGTAGGTCAATTATTTCTATAATTGTGAAAGTGAATTTTTTTATAATTATTGGAGATTGTATATACATGATTTGTCTTTTGATATACATGTTAAACACTGGGATTTAAGTTTTAAATTCCTAAGATACAGAAACATTTCCGGCTACAGTTAGTATGTATCTTCCCTTTCTAAAAGACAAACCGATATGCTGACTATGTCAAATGTAAGGACCAATAATCTCATCCAACGCGACCATATTGGCCTCTGCTATGATCTATTTTAGTGATTAATTATCTGTCAAAAGTTAATTTTTCTCTTAAAATCTATTTTAAATTTACCGTTGTGATATTTATTCCAACTTTAATGTAATATTTTATTCGTTTTTGCTTCAATTTTTTGTTTTTCTAATTTTTACAGAATAAAAAACTTGATTAACATTTTAATTAACACATCCTGCGGATGGTTTTAAATTCAAAATTTTCCACCAAATTGTCATGGTAAAATGCGTGAATTCTACTTAAGCCGGTTGCTTTAGCGGGCGTGGACGGTACTTTGCAAATGACAGTTTAGTACCGTCCATGAACCAGGCCAATCGAACCGAGCTGGCAAAATTGTTCAATTTTTGTCGTGTTGCGTTTTCTTTAGGTATTCTTATTTCTCTATTTTGCCATCATGAAATGTATGTGATTGCAGTAGCTTAGACGTTGAAAATTCTGAATTTTCCGCGCTGAATCAATTACTTTATCATATGACACAAATTTTATACATTCTACATACCAATCCATTTTATTAGGAAAGCGCAAATTTAAATAAATTTATGTAGCATTGTTTTATTTTACAGAAAAGAAAATGCGTAACTAGTCTTGCATTCTATTATTGAAATTCATAAAATGTGTTTTGGTTAACAAAAGACTGAACAAGCGTAACTAAGGAAAACTATTTCTAATTACCTTGCTGGCAAACAACCAATTATAAAGACAGAATAACGTTTGCGTCACACAGTGCGGTATTTCTATTTTCTATATTATGCCTTGGCACATAAAAACGTTTAAATATGAAAGACGCGCAAAAAGATTCGTTCGTTAAAATATAACCATAAGCTGTATACCAACAGATAAAACTAGCATTGATATGTATGGAAACCGCCATAGCTGCCTCATGGTATTACATTTCTTTTTATCTTGCCTAGAACGCGTCTTATTATGTCAAGTATGAGTGTTGTGTTGCCATAGTATTTTGTTGACTTGTCTAAATATTGCCTTAATATGCGTAATCATGAAGTCTTATGTCTTCAAAACTGTTGTACGTTGATTTGTCTAACATTGTTTCATATATTTCAAACAGTAGTTTATCATGTCAAAATGTTCGTTTTCGGCTTGCTTCCTGGAAATGTGTCAATATTATGTCAACTAGTCTGTTTTGTCAAAAGACTATCTGATCATTGAAACAGGTAAGTTGTTCTCTTGTTCGAAATTAGGTGTTGATTTGTCAAAGCACAGCTTTATTTTATCGAAACAGATATGTCTATTTTGTCAAAATACGGTGTTGAAATGCCATTTACATTATCTTATTGTGCTCAAGCAGAAGTGGTATTTCCAAAACGTACACTACTGATGTCTTATTATATCAAATATCGCATCTATCTTGCCAAATGGATGTGTGAACTGGCAAATCATGCCTTATCTAATATAACGTATGCTATTTTGTCAAAAAAGCGGTTTTGACTGGTTAAAAACTCAATCTTATTTAAAGTCAAACAATTGCCGTATCTTGTCGCAAATGCAGGTAATGGACTTGTTCAAAACTCTTTCTTATAATGTTAAAACAGGAAGTGCTATTTATTATTGTCAAAATTCATGATTTTCTTGTTAGAAAAACAACAACAGTCTTACTATGTCTAAATTGTGATATTTTGTTCAAATTTACACTGTCTTGAGTAAGCGCTGTCTGATTTTGCCTAAACTGCCCCGTTATCTTTTTTTTGCTCTGTCGGTTCGACGCTCTGCGCACGCATCTTAGTCACATGATACAAAATTTGGCATCTGGACAGATAACACGATTATCTGACATAAAATAAGACGTATTCTAGACAAGTTCAACGTAATAAATTGGCAAAGTCGAACGCCCACTGTATTATCATAATGATAACTGTGTTTAACAAGTAACCACCCCGCATTTGAAGCGATTGAGAAAATTAGTGTTATCGCCATAAAAAGGACGATGCTGTCTAATTAACACCCGAACCTTGACAAAATAAAATGACACTCTGACAAAAAGGAAAGTAATTTAAACAAGTCATCACCACGTTTCGACCAAGACAATAATGATTATTTGACTAATAAGCACGAATCTAGACAAGTTAAATCTACATTTGGACATAATAGCGTTGACAGTTTGACAAACTAAAATAGCGTTTTAACAGTTCATAACCATAAGTGTAAAGATACCCACCATTATTTCACATAATAAACGGTGTTTAGGCAAGTTAACATAAATTTCGAGAGATAAAATACCATGGCGATCTGCAGAAAATAAAGGCAGTGTTTAAGCCAATATCAGTACCATCGTCGACAAGTCAACAATTTACTGTTTGCATTAATAAGAATAACGTTTACAACAAGCAAAACAAGGTTTATTGGCAAGTCAATACTAGTATCTCACATAATAAGATATCTTTCAGGTATAACAACAGTTTAGATAGACAGCATGATGTTTTGCACAATAAGACAGAATAACACCACCTCATACAAAAGCAACATACAACAGTTGACAAAACAAAGGACAATACTCAGACAAGTCAATTATAAAACCCTTTGAACAAGTATCAACTACTAGCCGGACATATAACATCTGCAGTTCGACAAGTTGACACCCAAGTTCCGACAGAAACACTACACATAATAAGACACATTTATAAGACATTTTACCACCACAGCTTGGACAGACAGCATACTATTTTGGCATAAAAAGACCATTCGTTAGGCAACATAATACCGAAATTTGAACACAATGACATGCAATGCTGACAAAATTGACAGTGTTTAGACAATCAATACCACATTTGGACAAAACAAAACGACGGTATAACATAATACAACAGTGTCATAACAAACTCCAGGATCACATCCCCCCCCCCCCCCCCCCCCCCCCCCCCCCCCCCCCTTGGACATATGAATACCAAACTTCCGACAAGATAACACATACTGCTTCACATAATAAGACAATTTCAAAAGACCAATTTCAACACCACAATTAAACAAGGCTGTGTTTAGACAGCGGTGAAAATTTAATTTTGAAAAGATGGCCGCTGGCATTGTTAGGACATTATTAAGACTTCCATTAGGGCATCTTTACACCTTATTTGGACATGCATAACATGACTTTTGAAATTAATAAAGACAGTGTTTAGACAAGTCAGCACTTTGTTTTGACAATATAACATGAAATTGAACCTAATAAAAAATTTCGCTAAGACAGAATTCCCATAAAAACGTTGCAAGCCAACACTACTATCATACATAAAAAGAACGCTTTTAGGGGAAAATAAAACGAAATGTAATAACATGAGCAGCTATGGCGTTCCATAGATTAATGAATTGCTATTTCAAATGCATGTGATTCATGAAATGCGTCGTGCTGATTTAAAACAATTAAAAATACGTTTGTACTTTCTAAAATATAAACTTGGGAACTCGCATATTGTTAGTAGACATACAAAACAGGATATTGTAAATACTGATTACAATATTACCTTTACTTAGCCAAATCGCCAATGGCCATATTTTTATATCATTACTTTTTGTTGGATTTTTTGTACATGTATTCAAAAATGTGAAATGATCTAATTTGATAATTGGAATATCTTGCACAAGACAGATAATTGATAGTAGTCTTTTAATTGCTTAAATATGAAGACAAAACCGTTATGGCTACGTTTTACACCAGTATTGGTAAACAAAGCGCTACACATACATAGTGGTCATTAAAAACTGACAGCTTTTCTTTTCAAAAGAAAAGGACCAAGTTTACATGCTCAGTAAATGTGCAGCTCTCCAAAACATAGTTTTGCTTCATTTTAATCCTATTCAGTAAGAATTTCTAGATTTCAATATATTTCAATAAGTATTTGACCCACAGATTATAGCATAGCATATCTTGAATATTAGAAATGCTGAACAAAAATGCGTATAATTCCTGCAATTCAAAAGATTTATCCTGAAATTTGAACAAGAAAATCTTTCAGTTAGAAATAAATGCATTTGTTACGTTGCTTGGCTTTATTTCTTTCATAAATTATTTGCTTTATCTAATAACAGAAAGATGAGACGCGGCAAGAATCAATTTGAATTGATAATCCATAATTTCACGTGGATCTTCAAAACGTGCCGTTCAGTAAGCGTTTTACTAGTATAATAAGAGTTCAAGAGTTATGTGGTATAATAATATGGTATGGACATCGGTACTGCGAGGGTTATAAAAGGGCGAGCATCATTTTTGTCTGTATGAAAATAAAGATTTATTTACTTGTTTTCCTCATGTTGTTTGCTAATTGTACAGATTGAGTGGTGCTGTAACTAAAAAACAAGGTATTCCATAAAGATTATATACGGAATTATGCAAGCATTTATATAATATAAGATTCAGATAATATAACTGTTTCAGCTTTAGAACAAACATAAATTGTTTCTGCACGAAAAGAGCCACTTGGCATAGAAACACATGTACGTTTGCGTCTTAAAATAAAGTTTACGTAGATTAGAAATTAAACGTTTCAATGATAAGAAAGGTATTTTAATTAAAAAATCTATTTACTTTCTTGTTTCACAGTTCAACTACATCTGTAACAACACAATCAAATTTAAAGCACCGGATATCTGAAAATAAGAACGAAAAATATGATGGTGCCAATCTTTCAAGTGACAAAATCACCACACTTTTTTTTAAATAAGGACAATGTTTAATTGAAGAATCAGACTTTGCATTGTTAGCAGGTGCAGATCTTTCAATCGCGTTGCTAAAAAAAAGCTGGCGAAAATCCTTGCCAAAGTTTACCTACAGAAGTGTCATAAAATGTCGAAATATTTATTTCACAGGGAAAATTGGGAACAAATTTGCATCTGAGACTCTGCCAAAATCTACACTCTGTAATTGCCGAGACATATATCATGCAACAATGTTTTGAAACACTCCAAAACCACTTCATTGTTCATATTACTACGTTATTAGATTATAAAACATATTATTGTCCTGCATTAGTGTAACTCTTTTCTAAAGCGTTCCTTTTATTGGGTTTGATAACAATATTTTATTAGATATTTATGCACGCAAAATTCGTGCACGCTGATTCTTTTGATTTTGTTATCAAGATGTCAAAGCTTGGTCTTTACGTGTTATCATCGCATTAATAAAATTCATTTAGTTTGAAAATAGTATAATATGTTCCCTGTTTACTATTTAGACAAATGTAAAGCATGGTAACGTCATGTTTAACTGTTTGGCTGTTTTTGCTGTTTATTTTTTATTTTTTTTTTAAGAAAATTTATGAATCATTTAGGATGATAATATTCAAATGTTCAAGTTTGCGAGTATAAATCATTGAAGTATACTTCTTTGTTTATCATTCTATAATACTTATGTTTCTTATATATATTTTCAGTTTAAACCATGTCGGATATATTTGTTGTTCTCCCGCCTCTAACAGCCGATAACTGCGTTCTCTTCGCCAAAAATTCCGACCGGCCGCCGACAGAAGTGCAAGAGGTAGTCTATTATCCGCCGGGCGATTATTCACGCGGGATTCAAAACTTCATGTAAGGAATTTTCTTTTATTTTCTACTACAACATACGATTATCGTTTATATACATGTTCTCATGTTTTTCATGTACAGAACCTTGAATTTAGGTCTCGTAAAACAGAAGCCGGAAATATGAAAAAGTAATTTTATTACCGGAAGCTTTAAAACTCTTGTGATTGTCAGTGGCCAGTATAAGACGAACAGACCGACATCGTGTAGGTGTCGATATTAATGGGCGTTTTATATATACAAGTGTTCGTTGGAAATCAGTAATATTAACTTATTGAGCAATCGATACAGAGTTCACGAGACAGGCTGTGTCTATTTATGGAATCAGTATGTTAATAATCACGTTTACTGTTGGAATTGGGCGATAAAAGTAAAACATTCTAAACTTATGAACGAAATACTCGAGTATTTTCAACTGAACAAATGTCTGCATGTGAAACGTTTATAATGGTACCTCTATGTCATTTAAATAGCGGGAAATGACCCTTTCATAACGTTTTAAATTAAACTTGTATGAATTCCACACCGCTTTGATATGTCCGTATTGCTGTTACATGTTGATCTTCTATAATTGTATCCGTTGCTTATTCATTTAGTGAAGTCACAACGGAAGTATTAGAATGTCAAAGAACGAGCAAAACTATTTGAAGTGTCATACAGGTTTCAATAAAAACAGGAAACGATATGACTTACTTGCAATAAAGGATCATACACATTGATCGACCAAAATGAATTATAGTTATGTAAATCATACAAATTGTAAATACGTTATAAATACCCATGTACATTTATTGTTAGCTAATGTCACTCTTTTGTCCTTTTGAGCAATTGTTTATCGATATAACAAAGGGGCCTTCACGTGTCGGTGAATTTTTAATTTCATACCAAAACATGGGCCACATGTTTTCAAGAACAGTTGATTTGATTTAGCCATTTATACATTTAGTTTATAATTTTCAAGATTAAGCGTGTGTGTTTTGTGTATTTTGTCATAAAGTCTTAAATCTTGTATTTCATAAAATCTTCCACATTATTGGAGAAAAAAGAAGAAAATAGTTTATTTCCATATATTATACATAATACAGGATCTCGTTACATACAGTTATTGGAATATACAGTTAATGGCCGTACGTCAAAAAGCAAAGACAAAATACAAACATATTAAGATGATTATCATAATAATATAATTATAGCACCGCACTTTTGCGAAGTTGAATTTCATTGCAAAATCCTTTTTTACATGTGCACGCATATACACAGCTTTACTTTCTTGTTGTTATCAAAGTAAGAAATTATGCTGTTATTAATTTGTTATAACGACAGTTCACATATATGATCTTATTCATATCATTTCAATTATCATGTTATTATGATATTATTTTATAACTTCAGTGTACGTTTATCGATGTGGACCAAATAAGTCATACCCATGCCGTTATCTTGAGTAAACCAGCCTGGTGTTGGGGTGCGGAAATGGGAGCAAATGAACATGGTGTTTGTATTGGTAACACCGCCGTGTGGACAAAATTATGTCACCCTGGAGATCACGAGGAGAAGCTAACCGGATGTGACTATGTAAGGTAAATCGGGGTTTCATTTGATGTGAAGATTTAAAATACAATACGCGGCCCTAGACAATTTATTCCATTATTTTCTAGTTTCAAAGCTAGTTTGTAATATATTATGTCGGAAAGCATATAATTAAACGGTTAGAGAATAAAATACCTCGAAAGTTGTAACGACCAGGATATGATTCCATATGCTAATATTTCGCATATGTTTGTAATTACATGTGTCTGGTACAAAGTACATATGTCTCGCCAATATGTTGATTAATAAGATATGACAAATAAAATTATTTGAAAGGAAACTTTACAATTTTTCAAAAGATAACTTTAAAAGTTGTTCTATAGTTTGAGTTTTGGTTCCCGGCTTCTTAATATCAGATCATAGGGCAGCATCAATGGGAACCTAGACAAGAGCCAATTTAATTAACTACAAATACATACTGAGTCTTGTATTATTTGTGTCAGATATTCAGCAAAGTCAAACATATCAACCATTTCACAATAGAAATGGTACAGCCTCCCATAAAACACAAATCAAATGTCGCCACTGACAGCAAGATGTCAGCGATTCTACTAAAAGAATATAAAAATTATTATGTACAACAGACGACAAGATATTTATCTTTGATAATGATAGTCAAACGCGTTTCTACATCTAAAAATAGAACAAAAAATAAGAAAATATTTATGAGTTTGTTTAGTTTGATGTAACAACTTTTCTGTTAACGTAATGTTTACAGATCAATAAAGCTAGGTGAGCCATTGCTCTTGGGGATTAAAACAACAATATCCTTTTAACATTATAACCTTTTCTGCGAAACAATCTGCACAATATCGTTCAGAACGCTAGCGGCAAAAATGCATGACACTGTCTGCAAAATAATTGAACTATAAATTTCTGAACACAAGCGTCAATACAAATGGGTACAATCAGAATCAATACTGCATATTGTCTCTGTAATAATTTCTGCAAACAATTGTGTGAAAACTAACCTTCGAAAGAATAACAAAATAACTCAAAAAAGAAACAAAAGAAAAACACTAGCAGAAAAAGTGTAAACATTCTGCAATATTACTTAAAACGTTATTGGCATAACCGAACGATAACTTTATGAACTCAAACGACAATACTTCAGCCAAGTTTAAACAACCATTGTTTTAAAATAAGCAGGAAATGTGACGAACCTCGTGTAAAAATACAACATAAATAAGATATTCAACCAAAACCAGTCAATATATTATTTCTAGGTCTACCATGATCACACGGCACGGAGATGGTTGCCGATTTTGGTCTGCACTGATCATTTGAGTGGATTCAGTTGTCACCAGCGACATTAATGGACATTAAACCTATTATTTAAAATGTCATTTGTTTAAATGGATATTATTTAGATGACTTTCTTGGTATTTACACCATATGATAAAGTAGAAAATAGAAACTTATTAATATTGACCTTTCGCCATTAATAGGGTGTTTTGATCGTAGTACAGTTTTATGATGTAAAATCTAAAAAAAAATGTTTACTACAATAAAGCAATAACACTGAAGAAATAATTGTTATTTATTCCAACACAAAAAAGCAAGAAGACAAGATTAGTTTTCATGATTTATTTGGCAAAATGTGTCTATGGTTGGTGAAAAAGAAATACCGATACGAATTTAAGTATATGTTTCATGTGATATATGTATGTATGTATGTATGTATGTATGTATGTATGTATGTATGTATGTATGTATGTATGTATGTAGTATGTATGTATGTATGTATGTATGTATGTATGTATGTATGTATGTATGTATGTATGTATGTATGTATGTATGTATGTATGTATGTATGTATGTATGTATGTATGTATGTATGTATTCTATGCTGAATGAGGGTTCGTCCGCCCGTTTTTTGAGCATTAATACGAAAGTTTATTTACGTCCATTTATATTAAAGGTGTAACCGGTAATATAATTATTCTGCTGACAACTTCTTTTATCTTTCATTGGTGAAATATAACCATTTTGTGCTCCTATGAATCGAAAGGACAAATACCTTCTGCAATAAAAAAGTTGTGAAATCTCTCACATGTTTAAATCTGTTTATGAATCAACAATGATGAGAGGCATGTGAATGTAAATTCCATTCGGTAACAGAGGTACCGCCGGCACACCATGTTTTCTCACATATTTGTTTGTTTCAGTTTTAATTTGCATGTATCGTAATTGAATTGTTCTTTTTTACAACAAAGATTTTATTTAAGTTTAATGTGCATTGATTGAGGCTGATGATTCGGACACATTCTAATTTTCAGACTAGGATTAGAGCGCGCAAGTACAGCAAGAGAAGGTGTAAATGTAATTACAAATTTGCTGTCGCAGTACGGACAAGGGGGATTATCCAGTGAGGACCATAATTTTGGACAATGGACGTACCACAGTGCTTTTATTTTAGCTGACAGTTCTGAAGCATGGCTACTTGAAACTGCCGGAAAGTTTTGGGCTGCGAAAAAAGTAACGAGTAAGTAACTGTATCTGTAACGTACATTCTGTTGGTTATCGCGGAAATTGTACATATGTTTACTTATTTCAAATCATATCTCAATCAACCTTCAGAACACCTATCTTGCGGTTTTACTTTCTGCGTTTGCACCTGCCATATTTGTTTTTGTTTGACAAAAACATTGAAAACATAATGCAAATTTGTAAACTTTAATTAAAAAAACACATACTGTTCTTGCTTCTTTCTCCAAAATATAAACAGTAGTCTCTCGATGTTGCCATACTTATTCGTATTGGAAAGACATTTGATTGCTTCCAAATAAGTTTTACAAATATGGTTTTATTTTACCTCTTTATTAACATATTTTCTGTAAACTTATATATTGAATTTTGTATTGGTTTGCTTTTAATTTGTAGGTGGTACCTTAATAGCCACGAGCACTTTAACTATAGGAGATGATGCAGAAATAACGTCAGCCGATTTATCTGCGCAGGCGCAGTCAGGTGGTTTCTGGAAATCTGAAGATGGTCCAATTAATTTTTCCAAAGCATTTTCTGCGGAATATCCTGGTATTTCATTGTCTGACAAACAAATGCCGGGAAACAGACTGCAGTGTATTAAACGTGGTCTAGATGCAGCTGCTAGTGAAGGTTCGAATCACGTTCCTGCTTCAACTTGATAAAATCCATCAAAATATGCCATTTTTAAAATTGGAAACTTATAACAAAAGGAATATAATCGAAGTTCTGTGATTAATCAGTTTTAAATCATCAATGTAAAGGCTTTGTATCTAAACTAACATCATTATATATGTAAACGCAGTTCATTTTAAGTCCAGTATAAATTTAGATAATATGATATCTTCTTCATACCATAATTAAATATAATTAGACATGTGGAACCGTATTGCATTTTAAAAGGTTTCATAGTCAATTAAAGAAGTAATTTCTTATTGTGAATTATTACTTAATCAGTCTGTTAATTATGTGAACATGTTTGTCTAGCTCTATCTAACTTGTGATTTATTTTAGGTAAGATAGACGTGAATACAATAGTTGGAATCCTTAGAGACGAGGACAGTAGCGTCAATTTTGTTGGAGAGCTTTTAACAGTCGGAAGCCAAGTGTCTGTGATTTCCCCGCCCAATTCCAGCCAGCCATCTTGTCACTGGTTTACTGCGACGCCCAATGCAAAATATTCCGTTTTCAAGCCTTTTATATTCTGTGACAATATTACCTTTGGTAACTACACCGTGTCTTCAACGTCAGGAGGGACCGCAAGATCAACATTTCAATCGTCTATTGATCGCAGACATCCGCTCTACAAGGCGCATGAAAAGGGGAGAGAAATCATGGAAACCGGAAGTCCAGCTGGAAAAAATTTGCAGACGACAATGCAAAACTTGGAAAAACAGTGTTTAAGGGAAGTAACTGAGTTTTTGAGAACTTTTAAGGAAACAGACATTAGTGATGTGAAAGACTTATTCAGAGACATTGCAGAATCCGAAGCTAAGTTCTATCATTGAATATTTCAAGATGGCCGTTAGACCAACTGTTTATGTTATATGACATTAACTTTTTTGCAAGCTAATGGTTGTGCTTTTTTAAATATCTACGGTATGAGAAACTTACATCACATCTTGATGTTAATCATATTTCGGTTCATTGAATACATCGATTCATCGGCTATGTGAAACACAAATGTTTGAACGTTATTTTTTCAAGCTTACAATATTTTTCTTTATTACAATGTATTTTAAAACTATAGGAGCCAACGGTGCATTAAAGTGTAAACGTGTGTTCTAGATTCGTATTTGTTGTTGATGAAAAAGGTGTGCGCTAACTGGCTTTTGATGTAGTGTATGAGTAGGTCAATTCAAATTTGTGTTCAGAAAATATGTATGTTTATCATATACCGTGTCTGTGTTGAATCTAGATATTAAATTATTATGACTGAATACTCCATTGTTATTACCTTTCCTCTTAGCGATTTTTCTCTTGTTTGTCTTCTGTGAATGGCTCTTTAAGGTAACATTCTAAATATTTTAGAATACTACAACTTTCCCTCAGCTGCTGAAAAAAGAAATCATTAAAGAGCGCTTAAAACTGCAAATTGATTGTGTTTCATTTCGGTTTGATTGAAAATCTGGAAACAAAGAGATCCCTCGGACGCACTAATCACAACAAAATTACATGAAAGCCTTTTCGTGACGGTACTGGAAGTATACACATCCGCCTGCCCCCTCTCCCTCGGAACTGGTTTGAGCAGGATTCAACATTTAACACGAAATGAATTTAGAAACATCAGTATGTGTGTTCATATGACTGTTAACATTTTAATGTGACACGTTATGACTATTCCATGAAAAGCAGCATATAGTACAGACGTTGGAGAAAACACTCATAAACAGATGCCATAACTGTTCTACGAATGTTACCGTACAAATTACTCGGGAGTAAATTATATCGGATACAATATGTTGGATTTTATTAAACAAGGGTGACAACTGAAATTCAATATTGTCAATGCTCACAGTTTACTATTCTTTAGTTCTGGACAACACGGTAGAATCATAACAAAGCAGTAAGATCACAACCCTAGGGTAATTTCGATCACTCGCCGTGGCACATGTGTTTTGTGAAGATTTTATATAACAAAATGAATAGAAGATTAGTCTCGTTGAACATTCATCATAAAAGCAGTAATTTGACAAATGGGAAGATAGTTTTAATGGAATGTCTCTTCAATTTAACGTTCAGAGACTTAAATAAAGCACCTTCATTGCCGTTCGTTTTTAGTTTCATTGCCCCCGTTAATTAGTTAAAGCAAGCCAAAAAGGCTAAATACGAGATAAATGCATATGCTATTCAAAGATCATAGAAAAAATCAAGACTTTTTTTCAAGATAACAGTTAGTGCTTTAGAAGGTAATATCGTTGTCAAGTGTCCCTACGTAACATATAACAGCTCTCTAACATACTACAGAAGATTCAACTGTATTGCATGCCTCTCATACAAATACGAGTATTAGTGAAGTTGTAACTCACCAACTGGTGCCTTCATTCAAAATGCGATTAAAAATGAAGTGTTCAATTCTTTCAATTAAGTAATTTAAATAATATTAATGTCACATTGAGTCTATAGACATTTAGCAAGAGCAGGACTATAAGACATTTAGCAAGAGCAGGATTATAAGGTTTTTAGTCGCACGGACAGTTTGTAGATTATATGGCAACATTTTAGCATAAGTTATCGTGGATGCCTCGTGTGCCACCTCCATGCGTTACTTCATGTTTAGATGAGCTCCTCCAACTTTCTATAACAGCCGGTTTACCTCAATTCACGAGGTGGATTTAAATAAGGACATGTCACAAGTCCTGTGAAGCAAGTAACACCTTACCTGCTAGAATACGGGGAGTTCCGTGTTGAGTCCGGTGAGAGGAAAATGTATAAGAAAAGGCGATATCAATTATAAATGTATTTTACAAAAAATAATTTACATAACATTAACAGTGAACACACTTATTTTAATATATTTCATAAGTCATATAAAGAATAATGTAAAATACAATATAAATTTATTATAGGTGCTTTCTTTAATTTTGATGTATATTTTCTAAATGTTTTGAGTTTGATTAAAATTTAGGTTGTTTCAATCACATTACCGCCAATCTATAATTATGCATACAATATATATATATATATATAAAGATGTCGCAGAAGTCTTTACTTGTCAATGAGCTTGTCTAATTTTTTTACAATTAATAATTCAGCCAAGAGATTATGACTCTTTATCACATTTGAATGAAGTTGAAATCATGAACATTAGAAATGAAAAGTTTAGTTAATGAGAAACAATGTCAACAACAAATATACACGAACAATTTAGTACTTGAGCTTTTATGTTGCTTATGCCAAGACATGTTTTCTTCTGCTTCAACATCAAATTTAGCAAAATTATATAAACAAGTACCAGCAAAACAAGAAATCAAATTCATCTTTAATGGTGGAGGAAGACTGAGAAGTATTCGAAGTGGTTCCAAGCGGTTACTTTTAATCAAAAACTTGAATAGAAACATACTTGTTTTACAAAACAACTGGGTGGCGTTTCAACGAACACTAACATTATCTTTATTCTGTTTGAAATTGCTTTCTTTAACAAGAATTACAGGCATAAGCAGGAACTAATTTCAACAACGGGTTCTCATTAGGTTATTTAAATATATCTTGATACAATTTATATAAATATATTTTGGTGAATTCGTAAAAAATAACCGTTGCATGTTTAATGGTTTGTTAAGTGAAGCATGGCTTTCTAGATCATATTTAAATTATTCATTCAATGAGAGAATTAAACATTTGCTAAATGAAAACTGGACCCGTTCGGTCTAAAAGCAAAATTATCATACAACAATATCGAGGACATAACTGAACAATATCGCCAGCGCCATATTTATAAGCATTACAAAATGAAAGACAGGAGAACATTGATCGACGAACGCCCTCCTGTCTTACGAACACAAAGTACTGCATTGTCAACAGCAAAAGCTCATAATAAAACTTCACAACGATCTGAAACATGAGCTGATCCTTACTGATTTCAAGTTTTGTCGTCCATCTTTGTCAGCAACTTTTGTGTCGACGCATCATGTTCATTTAACTCAAATTTTGAGTCATCAAGCTCTTCTTGATCTTTAGACACAACCGGTACGTTTTTATTTTCATCATTATTTTCACTGTCTATATATTCCATTTCAATATGTCCATTGCTATTAGATACATTGATATCTGCTTTTGTTTCAGTGCCAGCTTTACCGTCAGTTTGTGCAGTGACATTATTAACATGTTCAGCAAGTCCGTTAACCGGACCAGGAGTGTCATCATTACATTGTGCGGTGGATTTCTTTAAAACTTTTACCGTTGACTTCTTTGGTGGATCATTCTTTACTACATAATAGCGTAAAAACGACTCAGTTGAACGTCTCCCTTGCTGAAAAACAAGCAAACAAATCCAAAATTATATTGATAAAAATGTAAATAATTAATTGTAGATTTTGGATTTTTTCTATTCTTAATATTCAGAATTTATGACGAGGTTTGAACCAATGCGATATGATAACCATTCGGGCATGCGACACCATCAAATGAACAAGCTTGTTACAAAGATGTTTTTTGTTTTGTTTGTTTTTTTTTGTTTTTTTTTTGTTTTGTTTTTTTTAAATATCATCCTATTTTTAATATTATCATTAAAATGATAAAAAAACTCTATAGCACAAGACTAAACCAGTGTTTCATTTTTTCATTGAATGAGATAAAATGGCAAACCTTTATAACACAAATGAAATGTTATTATAAAATATCAATTTGAAACATTAATGCTATGGTCATGGATGGAATATAATATTTCACTAGTAAAATATAGTTTAATTAATCCGCTGCAGATTGTTTTTCTGTATTCATAATGATTTCTTGAATCTTATCTACCTATGTCATTATATTTTATAGCTATTACTTATCTTATGCACTTTTTATCATATGACGTTACGCAAAAGTCTCCTATTTTTCATATTGTAAAGTCTGATTACAAAACATATTTCACTCCTGTCAAAGTAAAGTTTATAATCTGCTTAATAAAAGAAGCAATGCATTGATTCTCACCTCTACCACAAACTCTCTATCAGCTACTTCCAGTTTGAAATCAGATGTTCCAACATGACCTGTGTTAATCCCGACAGTCCTTTCGATATCTCTCTCCTGAAAAGAATAAATATTTCGGAAATGACACATACATTGTTTGGTACAGGCAAGAGAAATACTTTGGCAACTGCATAGATAAAAGTGTCTAAAATGTAATATGAACTGAATATAATTTACAAAAATTTTAATCTATAAGAAACAAGTTTTAAGGTAATATCTTTATTTATTTTTTGGTGAGTAATTCTTCTCTCTTTCGAACGTTATTGAAATTACTTGAAGACGAACTGCATTCTATTACTTAAAATATTCAATAAATCTGGCAGCATATTTTAAATGATTTTCTTTTTCATAGCTTTGCTGGTGGAGGAAGATACCAAGTGCTTTTCTCCCGGCACTATTTCAGGTCCAAGCATACGTGTTACCATGCAACATCAAGCTTTAACACTCGAAACAATAATCTTACCTCTACGTGGATACGTTTTACGTTGGTGAGCAGTGCTGATTGTAATGTGTCGAAAAATGAAAACAGTCCTTTGATTTCCTTTCTTTGGTAACCAAGGAAACGGGCTTGTAAGGAGACACCAGTTCTCTCAATGAAATGAACTATTTCGTGATAATACACCTGCAAGATAAGATATAAAGTGATAGTACACATGGAAAAATATTTCGTGATTAGTATTTTAAATAAACCAAGATAATAGACATAGAAAAAAATAGTACCTGGTAGAACACCTGAAAATATTTGATTGTGATGATTATAGGAAAGTTGGGGACTTCATATCCAGTCAGGGACAAGCCGTTCTTTCCTTCAGAAAGAACCTACACTTAGTACTGGTTGTTTCTAGGACGGTAAATGGATTTGAAAGAAAGTGTGTTTATAAGCATATAGTTTCCTACACAAACTTACTGAAGTAATTTAAGTATAACCTTAACACTGTGGCTATCTTATCAGAGATAATAATATGAGCCGCGTCACGACAAAACCAACATAGTGTGTTTGCGACCAGCATGGATCCAGACCAGCCTGCGCAGATAGCCTGCGCATCTGCGCAATCTGATCAGGATCCATGTTGTTCGCTATCAGTTTCTCTACTTGTAATAGGGTTGGTAAGCGAACAGCATGGATCCTGATCAGACTGCGCTCATATAATTTTCAAGCGTTTAAATTGACATTGACCTACCTCGCCATTCCCGTCTTCGTCAAGAGCCTCCATAGCTTCATCTACAGTGACATTTCTACCAAACAATCTCTCAACGTAACGCTTGGGGAACTCTTCTGTCTGCAAAATACAAACATGGTTATCTTATGTCACTAATCCTTAGCGATATGCCGCCAGTAAGTAGATAAAATGTCATAAAAATTAATGCGATCTGACAAGACTCTATAAATGTAGCTGCTCATATTTTATTGAATTTGTCCTCCCTCAAAATAACTATTCACAATTCCCTACTTAAAGCAAGATAATTCTCCGCAATTGTTACAATGGGCATATTTTCTGATTTTGATAGCTTTATCGTTCAATATGTATGTGTTTTCGTTGAGATGTACTTTTTCTATATGTTTGCTTTTCCCAAGCTGAACAAATTAATAAAAGTTTTACTTTAAATAATTGTTGACTCAGCAAACAAGACTTATTCAAATGTTGTAAGAAAATAGTCTTCATCTAAGCTACTACACTTACGTTTAAAATGAAATTCAAAATTGTCTTAAAATATTTTGGACCTTAATTTATATAATGATTAACTAAATGCGATACATTTGTGCTATGTTTACGTGAAGCAGGCATGGTAAATCTCATATAGCAAGACTTTAACGGATGGGGGAGATATTTGGTGCCAAGTTTAGCACTATTTCACGCACGATCCGGCACTTGAGTAGAATCACCAACCTAGACCAATAAGTAAACTTCCTCACATGAAGTAATCCAAAGTCCTTCACAAGATTATAGAATCATACTGACGAGCTTCAAGAAGCCAATGTAAACAACCCTAACCAAAACCGTAGGCTATATTAAATTTCATATAAAAATTAAGACTTACATCATTAAGGGCGTTTTTTAACTCTGATTTACTTATTTTGTCGTCATTGTCTTTGTTGTGTTTCTTCAGCACCTGAAAATTAAAAGAATGATTGAAATAATTAAAAATAAATATTAACCGAACTCCGAATCACTAAACATGTGCCCGGTAACAAACTTTAACAAACAAACTATTCCTATCCAGTAAGTTCGTAGATAGGGAAGACATAACCATGTTAATAATTCAACCGAATTTCGTCAATTCTTCAAACAAATAATCATGATTGGTACTTGTTTAATTGAATTCGAAAAGCTACAAATTTTAATCAATAACAATCTTTTGTTTGTTTTTGTTAAACCGGCTCATTTATAAATACATGTATGTAAGATACATGTATATAATATTTACCTTCAGAAAAGCACTGACTGCATGAAGATTGCGTATGTGTACCAATTTTACTTTCTCTTGCATTTTCTTCTTTCGAATCTTCTCCCTGGAAAGATATTTTCATTTTAAAAATATGCAGAAAATTATTTCCCTACAAAAGTGAAATAGATATTATATTAGATTTTATACTTGGTAAAGTTAATATGTAAAAAGGACTGTACTTAGTGTTTTTCCTTTTTTGAGCAATACCACGTGAAAAAAACATTGATGTAAACAAACCTACTTATAACCTGACCCATTACTTCATATAGACGTCTTTTCCCCCCCCCCCCCCCCCCCTCAAGTAGTGGTGTATCAATCAAGACGAATTACAGCCCTTTAATACAGGAACGCCATTTGCATGTGAACATACGTCGTAGGAAATACGTTCTATATCAAATTATATTTTCAATGTTAGTTTGTTATTATTCTGTTGTAAATTATAATGTGAGTATTCCTTTGAGGTAAGTTTAATGAAATGTATAAATAGCTTTTTTCTATAATGTTTTATTTGATATTATGCGTAATGCAAACTATATGATCTATATTACATTATTAGCAGTATAATTGTATTGTAAGTTGATTAGCCGTAAGAGGGCGTTGTTGTGCAATACATAAATATCCAGAGGTTCAGTTGGGTTGGTGAAAGTCAGATTGTCAACATCTTATGTTGGAGCTTTGAAGTTATACCTGCTATATATGATATTGTCTGTAATCCGTGTACGCTACCGGAAATGGTTGCAGGCTTTTATATAGTACAAAGTAAAACCGGGTTGCATAATATTTGTTGGATAATTGTTTTGAGATAAATAAACAGAAGCATAGAAAATACGAGCATAGTTAAACAGGAAGGCATCGAAACGTTATATGTTGGAAAGGCATCGATACTAGGAAAGTCTAGGATTTGGGATTGTTAACATATATATCCATAGTGTGTATTGTTTATTTAATATTCGTTTGATTCAAGTTGACTGATTTTATATTCCAATCATTTTGAAATCATTGGTCTTCAATCATTTAGGTAAGGAAACCTAGAGAAAAATTATTAATGTAATAAATTGAATACAAATAACAACGTATATTTAAGCGCGGTATTGTTACAGTGGAAAAATGCTTTATCTAGACCCCAAACACTAGTTTTCGTTTGAGAAATGGTGTTAAAAAGTGATACCTTTTTCGGCGCCATCCCCTATCAAATAGATACGTCAAGGGGGTGCCAGAGACGGGACGTGCCCCATTCTGTTTTTTGGGGGGTTTGAAGGGTGTCGACAGATCACCTTATCTCCAAGAAAACTTTGGACTTGTGAGAGGCTAAAAATGGCCTCAGGTTGACAATAAGGTAACGTGTAACCAACGCTGAAAAGACTTTTACTCTATCTCAATCCATTGAGAAGTTTCAGCACTTTGAAATCAAATTTGATTGAAAAATTAACGCAAAATAGTTATTTTTTTGGCAATTTTGAGACGCCCCCTCGTTGCAATGGTTACAGGAAATTTAAGATTTAGTATGCCGTTATAAAGGCTATGGTCCAATTAACAATTGTGCCAAGCTTGAATAGTATTAAAGCCTTTTTATAGTTTCATAGCAATTTGAACTTGAACATGTAACAGGAGGCTTTGTAACACCGCACTTTAGGATCAAATGCACTTTGGGATCAAATCGAGAAAATGACCCCAATGTGCGTTGATATGCTACATATCAACGCACTTTTGGTTTTAGAGTTCTGAAGTTGTCAACTGAGTTCTGCTTAAATACTGTGTACTGACCTTTTTTCGGTATCCCACACTGAAATATTTGAGGTAGAGCTCAAGATGTCGGTTGATACTTATATACAACAATATTTCTAAATGTCATTTAAATACTTATGTAGCAATAATTAAAATATGTGTTTGATGTTTTATTGAAGTGTTTTATTAATGTTACCACTTGAAATATCTAAAAATCGCGTCTATATAACAAACAACTATAGTACTCAAATTGCGAATGTATTCCTACAAATTCGAAAAATGTCATGTTATGTCAGCCATTTACTAGATAACTTTTAGTGTCATATCGAACCCCATATTAAATATGATGGGGTCTAATAAAATGCAAATAATGTCATCTCAGTGCATTTTAATTTCTATCTTAAATATTTAGATTCTAAATATTTAGACTTGTAACAAGTTAGTTATAAAAAAATTATTTATCATAAATTGAATAAAGTTCCGTGGGCAGTTACATCAAGCCTTTTTCACATCATTATAAACCGAAAGCAGTAAAAGATGCAAACGTTAATTTACAGCACGGACAGTTAACACTTTCAGTATGTTATTTTGGGTCATACTTCAGGTTTTGAAAAACGTATCTGTTTGATGTACCATTAAAACCACTGCCATTTTGAAATCAGACAAGATGTATTTTCCCGAAAATTACAAAATGTACGTGATTGAAAATAATGCCTGCCGTAATCGGACGTAAATTTCATTTAAATAATTATACACTTATGATCTTGCTTCTTATTATATGGCACCCATCTTGGAACCCATTTGAAATGTTTCATTTTCCAGTAGTGTCAGGAACTGGATTTTAATTAGATGGAAACATGTATGACATGCAATCTCTACAATTATTGACACACAACGCTAGCTCATGAATATGGTATCAACTACAAGATATTATTTTAAAACGTTCTAATTCATTGAACTCTTATGACCCCAAAGTGCGATCGCTTGTCTGATGTTATAAAAAATCCATATGTACCTGTGTACCGCACTTTGGGGTCAAAGTGCGTTGAACCCCAAAGTGCGGTGTTACAAGGCTTTTCAATAAAATGCTAATGAAGTAATGGGATAAGTGTATGTCTTATAAGAATACTTATTATTAGTACCATTAGAATGTACTAGAACATGTGCGCTCATCAGGTACAACAATATATATCTATACTTTTATTTCGCTTTAAGTTTAATAGTTCCATGTTTGGCCTTTTCACTCACGTTGTCTTGTTTTTATTTTACAAAATGACTGTACCATAAACACACATAAAACAAACCACACACTTCACAGTGCAAACGCCTACTATTTAGCTGAATGTAAACCTATGTTGCATTTAGCATAGCAAAATATGAGACTGTATTTGCATAAACTAGCAACAACTGTGAAAACACATTAAACAACACAAAAAGGTCGACATCTCAATACATCCCCACACTCCTCTAATTGCTCCACCCTTTCAAATATAATCATTGATTGATAAAATGAACACTGTCTGTGTCTGACACTACTTCCGAGATGAAAAAGCTATTTAAGGGTATTAACGAAAAAATTACATCTTGCTTTCTTACGTTACATCGTGCTTTCTAACTTGTGCATCTTGCATTCTGACTTGTACATCTGACATTCTGACTTTTACATGTTGCTTTCTTACATGCACATTATGCTTTCTGCTGTGTGCGTCTTGCTTAATTGTATGTTGATATCATTATTTAACGAGCAATTATTATTCATTTGTTGATCTTGTATACATTTGTATTAATTAAATTTATAACTTTACCTGCAACTGTTTGTATTTGGGTTTATTTACTCAGCTTAAATGACGAATGTCATAAGGTAGAATGACGCATAGCCGAAAGCCGACGATACTATGCGACATCTGGTGTAATAATATGTGACACCCAAATTATGCTAACAGGCGGCGCTACAGTTATATCTTCGGTAAAGTCCGTATTGCGGTTCGGATTCAGTTTACCAAGTTACGTCCCTTTGTTTCCACTATGGAGCAAATAAGGTAAACATATATACAAAACGATATAACCAATTTTTGTATTTATTACTGAAACTGTGTGGGTCAAATTATATTTCAAGCTGACAATGACAAGTTACACATTTCCAAATCAATGATTTTAGAGTTATTTTTTATCAACAAAACAATGTTGTTCAAAGTGTTTGGGTATGAAAGGTGATAGATATTCCGGATACTCGTATATTTTCGGTAATTTCCGTATGGTTCCGTACATGTTTCCGAACTTGCGCCAAAAGAGTGTAGTTTCCTGCCTTGTTGTATTGCACTCAGTGCGTGTTTCCATGTATTATTTATACATGTATAATCGATTAACATAGGTTTCCTATTTTTGTACACATTAAATGTAGACAGTTTACGATCATTATAATTAAACTGAACTGATTTTAGCATCAAACATATAACTTTAACGTAGACAAATTTGAAGATAGTCAAATAACGAACGATTCATGCAATTTAAAGCAAAATGTGCAAGTCATAATGCAAGATGTGCAAGCCAGAATGCATTGTGTGCATGTCATAATGCAAAATGTAATAGTAAGAATCCAAGATGTACAAGTCAGAAAGCACAATGTAACGTAAGAAGGCAAGATGCAATTTTTGCGTTAATATCCTTCCATATTTTCACACTTCTTTTATTAAATAAGTAAACCATACATATCGTTCAACAGTAGATGAAAATGATGCATATATTTCATTTCTACCCACATACATACATGGAGATGATTAATAAACTTCTGGGCCATTTTTTTCTTAGCAAAAGTGATTTGATTTGTGACCAAAACAAACGCGTCTGATATCTTATATAGTTATTTAATTATTGATTAGTTTTTGCAATTTTATTTTGAGGAACGGTGATGGAATCAAAGGCCTTTGCCTTTAACTTGAATACGTTTTAATGTGCAATTAATTCATGCAAAATTTTACCTATTTTTATATGTATATTTCAGTCCTATACACCCTTATGGCTATTTTTTTAAGAGAATTGTGCAAGCAAGTTGATAGAAGCACATTTCATTTCAGTACTGCAAAATAACAATCCACATAAAACATGTATGTTCATTGAAAATAAAATAAACATGCCTGTTGAGTAAGTTAACACGCTGAATAAAACAATTGATTGTTAATACCTTCTAAAAACTCACCTTAAGAATTCGCTGCAAAACAATTTTCATTATTTTGCAAAGACATTATAATTCACATATATTGCACAATCTATTATTACATTGGCCCCTATTTCCCGGAGGGGGGAGATAGGGAAATAGCTAGGTAATAAGCCTAGTTTTATTTTTTTTATGGACTGACACGAGTATCTTGTGGGTTTGTTTTAACATGCAGTAAAAGGTTTTCAGCGTAAATTTTAACATCCGATTATCCCTGCAAAGAGGAGCCTCTGACAAAATATTCAAAATACAAACACCGAAAGGAATGCCGCTCATCAGTGATGGGAGATCCCAGGTTATAATTGACTTAGTAAATAAAAGATAAATAAAAGATTATAAGAAATAAAATGAAAACTGAGAAACATTTTAGATATTAGTAAAATAAATTACAATTGAATATTTGGGAAAAAAAGCAGACAACATTTATAAATCTGAAAGAAATGCGCTTCTATTGTTTTTTGCTTATTACAAAAAAAAAAAAAAAAGAAAACAACAATAAAGCTTGAACTTACTTTGCTAGTTTTGTGTCTGGAAAGGGAGGTAAGTCTACGCCGAGTCTTTGTTGTAGAATATCTCGCAAAATGTCCCTTTCATTATCGGCATACTGTGAAAAAGAAATGAATCAGTAAAACGCATACCAATTGAACCAAGTACTTCCCTATACCCGGCATGCTTTCACTCGGTTGCCTGGTGGATTCTGGAATTGTAATTTCAAAGTTGGACCACAAAAGATGGGTGAAGACATTTCAAATTCACGAGTTTTTAATTCAAAATATTAACTTGCAGAATTTACCATTTTCAGCATATCTGACGCCTATTGTCTGCATTGGTCAATCTGGACAGAGGCTATGTTATGTTGAAAGTATAACTGAATAACTGAAGAAACAAACTTTATATGATAAGTGTTTGTATGCACTTGTGCTATGAACACTTTAATGTTATGTTTTTGTTTATCTTTTATATATTCTTTGTAGTTTTAATCGCATGCATGTAATATGCCATGATTAAATAAATAAACTAAACTAAACTGTACGTAAACCGCATTGCAATCTTGCATATTAAAGTCTTATTAAACGTATTGAATGCTTATGGTGATAAATGACACACATGTCGCGTGCAGACAAACCAGACTATACCTTCGTTTGCTTAATTTTAGTTGTTTTATTTATCTATTTATTTATTTATTTATTTATTTATTTATTTAAATCCCCTTAACTAACATTGAGCAGTTCTACATTCAAAGCAGGATGAGTCCATTCCACAAAGGTCAGCAGCGTTCATATTTCAAATAACTATAACTTACTAGAAGGAAACCTAGTGTTGTTTCATTGTATGTACCGAATCTCTCTTTCTTTTCAAACAGTTTGGGAAAATTCTCCAAAGGTTGTAGTTTGTTCAAGAAACTGTCCTCCATTTTCATGGATAGCCACCATCCTGTGAACATAAAATATTTTCATGAAGATATGATTACATAATTACTTATTATGCTCTATAAAATTATCGTCGGAACCCACGTGTACTGATTTCACTGCACTACATTCATGAGAATGAAGTGTACAAGTAACTTGTACCATGGGTTACCGAGAATGCAGTCGAATATAATTTCTTCAGTGATTTGAGAATTTAATAAATAAATAGAAGATATTGAATGAGTGTAAGTTTAATACTGAATTAATTGAACGAGTTGAATAAAATTATTATATGCGAGCATAATATTATTTTATTCAACGAGCTCAATAAGTTTATTATCAAAACTTACACGAATTTAATATTCTATTTATCACATACAAAAAATAAAGACCGTTTGAAGTGAAAAAAAATTTTTTTTCATCGAAGCACCTATATATGATAACGCTAACATTTATAACGAAAATGACGGCACGTCAAATATATGCACAGCCGTGCAAAACCATTTTTACGGAGTCGTAAAAGCGGCATTGGTATGTGATAAATATGTATAGCAAACACAAAATATGGACATATGTAATTCGTAAATAAATCTTCAATATATGTGCTCAACAATCCAAAATATAATTTGACTCTAAAATACATTTTGAACATGTTTCTTTTTTTTTCTTATATTCGTTTAATGTCTTACATTCGTTTAATGGTAGAAATGAGACGAAACCTTTAACTTTGATATGATATTTCAGTATGAAATAGCTCCATTTAAAATGAAGTAATATGATATAAACGGTATCTCATTACTTTCGTGATAATAATAGTTCTTTGATTTATTGCTGTTTTTTCTATCTCTATGTTAAACAAAATTTATTTGTAACTATTATAATAAAACCATTGACGCGGAAAACATTTCAAAGTATTATTTATGATGCTCAGTGTAACGATATATAGCTTTCCCATTGATATAAAAATTTGAAATAAGATTATCATGTGGTTTTCTTTTATTGACAATGACATTGACTTTTGCCCTAAAATAAGAAATAAGATACATCATTTGCTTAAATTTTGTAAAACGTAAAAAAACACACACACTAAAAAATAGCAACAACAACACAGATGATAAAATATAAGTCTCAATCTCAAAAAGAGTTAAATGCATCATACTAAAATGATAAACGTATCACAAAATACCTATTTTATCATTCTCAAAAGAGATAATTGACTCAATAAAGATAATTATCTCATACCCAAAATTAATAATTGGTAAATGCTAACAAGTAATCACTGATTCATACAAAAAGAGGTAACTTTATCATACTTGAAAGCTTAAACTGTCAGGTATACAAATGTGAATTTCTGCCTCATTTTCAAAGATATAACAGCCTCATTAATAAATTAAATAATATTGAATACAAGTATAGTTGTGTCATACTCAACATATACATAAAAGAGATAGCTGCTTCAGACTAAAACAGATTACATTCTTATACGTAAAAGAGGTAACTAGTGTCTTATACTTAAAATATGTACCTGCCTCACGCTCAAAAGAGTTGACCAAATACTCAAAATGGGTTGTTTTTACTCAAAAGCTGTGACTGTGTAATAATAAAAAGATTTAACTGCATCAGAATCAAAAGAAATAAATTCATATACTAAAAGAGCCAACTGTATATGATCAAAAGAGGTAGTTAACTCTGGCTTAAACGAGATAACTGTATATTCGCAAAAGAAGTAAAACTATCTTATATTTAAGAAAGACATTATTCAGTCTTATACTCAACAGGCATAATTGTCTCATATTAAGAATATATAACTCTCGCAGAATAGATTTTTGAATTAGACTCTGTAGAACATTGCTATGTCACTCCTTAGTTCTATTTTAAACATGGTATTCGTCAACCTTAAAACCAGACGATTTTAACGTTAGATATGTGAACTGATAACCAATCTTAAATTGAATTTACAAAATTTAAATGGGTTTACAAAATCGTTTTCAAAATAAATTATAAAAGCAGGTTTAAGTGTTACCTGGGTAATAAATAATTTAATGTTTGTTTTTCGTTTTTTCTAACAGGATGTGGTTAATAAACACTTTAAAAGAATTCGTTTTCGTGAGTAATAATATTCGTGATTTTTGTTCAAATGATACGTCAAACTGATTAAAATACTTTGCTAAAGTCGACTCCGTTATGTCGTTACGTTATTCCACAAATCGATCGTAAACTATATTCACATTGAAGATAACTAACCAATAATTATGTCCATAAACTCTGTATTGACTCTTAAAATAAATGAAGGTGTGAAATTCTTTCTTGAAATAAGATTTTATCTATAGAATAAACAAACATCTTAGTTGCTCTTACACTATCGAAAACGGTTCTAGTTTATATTAATTCATCGGAAACCATTTATATGGGATATATTGAAATAAAAACAAACTAGTGAATTAAAATCAGTTATAATAATATTGATGAATATCATTTAGAATATTTGTTTAGCTGTGTTTAAAAAGTAGTTCGGATGGTGTTATCATTCTTTGCGTATTTTATAAATGGTTATGAATTATCAAGTCTTGGAGGGCTAGCCATGATAATGATTGGGTTATATAACCAGTAAAAGTCATGCCGTCTGACCGTATTGATGACATGCTATTGTATAAGCAATAGCCAGTAACACAATCGCAAATCAATACGCTGTTAGTGTATCAAGAAATGTTACTAGGATAATCTAATATTATGTTCCAATTAGTTTCTGAAAACACATTATCTTAAACATAACCACGTGATCATTTACAGAACAAAATGTTTTCATCGTAGAAGCTCATAAAAAGTCAGTCAAGAGAAAGAGAAAAAGCCCATTCAAAACATCGTTATAACTATGTGCGACAAAATATCAAGAGTAGCAAATTATCAATCTTTGCAGTGTTTGTAACTTTCTTCAGTGTGTAAATGTCTATGGGATGGTGAATGTAAATTAAATGCTTAATTTTTTTTTTTTTTGACTATGATACAAAAGAGAAAGAACATCAAAACACTCGGCAATCTGATTTATACAAATCAGATAGCCTCGTGTTTCGATGATCTTTCTATGAATTACTATTTGGGGAAACAAGCATTTCAATATGTTTGTACTAAATATTAAACAAATGCAAAATACCAACCGGCGTCACAAAAATCCAAATCTTATAAAATGATAACAATAATCTACACTGCATTTTTGAGAGAACATTAAGTAAACTAATACCTATGCAATTAGTCATCAATGATGTGAAAATAACATTTTAAGCGAAAAGTATTTTCAATTATCACTTTTAAGTTGCGTTTCATGGCCGTTTAGATTGTTCAAGAATGTGTCAGGTAGTTGTAAGCCGCAAGCACAGCAAGGTTGCTTTGTTAGATATAACTCCTACTTCTAAATTACCATCAATGAACTAAGCATGCTATGCTTTGAATTCGAAACACATCATTGTCACTCTATGAGCAAAGCGGGAAATCAAGTCACATTAACCCAGCCAGTACTCTTTAAGTCTTCAAAGGTGTGTGTAACATGTAAATGGGGGCTTTATGAAATGAAATAGCTAAAACATACACCTATGCCTTATGTGGTGATGAAATGAATATCAGTTGGTGATTAACAATTCTAGGCAGAAAGGGAAACTTTGTAATAGTTGAACTTGTTCATTGATTCTTCTGTAAGTTAATTACACAAGATTTGCCATGCAATATGCTACAAGTAAAGCTATGGTATAATCTGAGAAGTGCTTAGAATGCTATATGGCTTTTTATTGTTCAGCTGGGACATGACGCAGCAATCTGAATGGATACTTAACATTTCATTGGTATCAACATGGGGATAATCTAAGAATGGATTTTATGTATTGAATGTTTCCATGTCAAGCAATAATACAATTGTTACCGGGATAGTTATACATGGTTTTGTTTTAGTTATATCTGTGTACCAGGCACAATGATTGTACTTAATCATTCCATTGTAAATTGTCTGATATTAAAAGCAAATTGATGGCCGCATGTGACTGAATCTGATCAATAACCGAGTTATACAAGTGGCCATGTTATTTGTTTTGTAACAAGAATTAAGTATGGATATTATAGTGACAGATGTATGCCATCTCGAATGTTCACCATTTTCGCCACGAAAATGTGAAAAGGCGAAAATATGACATGGCTTTTATCAGTTACTATATATAGGGGATACAGATCAAGTTAGTGGTACAGAGGAAATGAATTGGGAATTGGGAATGTAGCTCAAAACATATTTATTTTGTATAAAAAGTATTAAAGAAAAAGTACAAAAGAAGGAACACACTTGTGAAATATAGAAATACGTAAATTAGCTCTAAAAGATACTTAAAAGTTGTCTAACTATATTTCTATATATCAAGTTGTAATATAGTGAAATTCAATAAATGGGCGCATGTGTAATGCAGACAGACGATCGGACAAAAAGCAGAACACATTGAATTCAGTTTAATAAACAAAAATTAAAAAATGCCATGATATTGTGCACAAAGAAAAAATATTTAAAACAAAGCGCACTTGTGTATAATAAAAGATAGATAAAACATTAATATGTTCGTAAACTTTACAATTGCATTTGTGTTCTTAACAGAATCTCATCTTTGGGGGTGTCGGGGGAACGTTTCCTTTTGTAAATTTCTTACATAACCACACAGTATACTTTTTACTTTTCGCAAGAATTAATATATTGAAGAATTTCCATAATCATGACTTACCATCATAACAGTTGATTGGATAATTACACAACACGCCCCCATCAACGTACGTGTTCTCTTCACCATGCAAATCGTATTTACTAGCCTGAAACAAGCCTGTAGAAATAAAAAAAATATATAAATCGTATTGTTTACACTGCACTAAGCTAACTGTGATTTATTTATATTATTTGTAGAGTTTTATTGGATGATAATCATCCGCAATTGACTGACCTTTATCTTACGGGCTATTCTCTGGCTAGTTACGTAGGTAAAGTGTTCCTTTGTGTTTACAATACACTTATCTAAATATGGTTTATTAATATTATATCTAATAAGCTTCTCTTGATCATCATTGTATTTGGTAAATGTCTGACCTTTCCTGGGGCTTTTAGTTTGGATAAAGCTATTTCTCATTACCAGTTAAAATATAACAGTCAACGAATTGTACTAGTTTTAAACCTACTTTTAGTTTATTATTAATTTTGACCTATAATACCGTCACTAGTATTGGTTCAAACGACATCATCTTAGTCTCATTTAATTCACATTTTCATTTTGTTTATCTCAGAATATATAGTTTTATGCAAAAAAGACATAACTCAATTAGTACAATAATATAGGTAATAAGATAAAAAAGGCTTTAAACATCAGTAAATTCTAAGTGAATATAGTGTCGTGTCTTGGGTAATCAGTTAGCGTAATTGATAATTAAGACATAATTCTCGGAAATGTTTACTTGAAATCATTAAGTTATATTCATTAGAAAGATGAAATGTATTGTTATTAAAGAATGATTACTCCTGTGAGACATCTTTATCAGAGGCAAAAAAAATGTTAATTTACTGGTATAAAAAAGATATAAGTAAATGAATAAACCAATAATCATTTGGAAAGGAATGCATGTAGACAGTTATAGCAATTAGCGTTAAGAAGTACATATTGAAAACTCATAGCAAAAACTGCTTGTTATACTGATATACCGAAATAACCCCAGCACGTGGATTAGACATTAACAAGTGTAGAAGGTGTAAAAGCAGACGATAATGATGCAAGAAAACTGTTATGCGTCGGTTGGCATTCATATCAGATCAAGGAATTCCTGGAGAAATTAAAATTGCATTGCGAAAGGTTTGATACAGACTGCACACATTTTCTGATCTTTGTACGTTACCTGGAATAGACATGGACATGCGCACCGCGACTCTAACTGGAACATCCGGTGACGTTTTTGGATGAAAGTATTCTGCATTCATCATATTTAGATTGGTGACAACAACACATAACTCCCTCCCGTATTTGTCATAAACCTGAAAGTGTATTAGAAAATGGGTTCTATAAGTTTTTGTTTTAAGTCAAAATCTATAACTATTGTAACTTTGTTAGTAACACATATATAAATATTCTGAATATAGAAAAATGTTACTTTTAAAAGTCATCGATACGTTTGTTTATCACACACCCGTGCCGATTTTGCGACTCCGTAAAAATGGTATTGCACGGCCGTGCAAACATTTTGATGTGACGTCATTAGCGTTATATAGACGCGCTAAATGTTAGCGTTATACGGTCTTTATTTTGAGTATATGATAAATAGAATATTAAATTCGTGTAGGTACATTACTGAATCTATTGCACTTGTTGAATAAAATAATATTATGCTCGCCAGAGGCTCGCATAATATAATTTTATTCAACTCGTGCAATAAACTTAGTATTGAACACTCATTCAATATCCTCTATATCTTACAGTTTAGTACATGAATATAGTACATATATTATTAGACTGTCTATAAACTATCAATTTTCATAGCGACTAAACTTACACAAGTATGACTAGGGGCAAAATAATCTTACCAACGAAGGGCTTATGGAAGAAAGATAAGAAAGCGGCCAATTATATACATATAAGTAATATATAAAACTTACTTTTAAAACAGTTAAAAAATAAAGATTAAAAAAACAACTAAAAATCTGACTATACTCTCATACAAAGAAAAGTTCAAGGGTCTTATGTGCATTTTCCAAGTTTCCTCATTTATCAATTCACTTTACATGGGGTCAATGTTTGATCCTGATCTATACGTTATCATATACGACGAAGAAGAAAAAATCAATGTGTTCTAGTACGTCAAATCTTTGATGTCTAATTGTTTCAAACTAAACCAATAAATAATTCATACCACACATCTTTGAAACGTGACAAGACATAGATATATATCTAAGTATCTGTTTCACAAAAAAAGTAAATTATTCTAACAAAAACGTACATTTTATAGATCAAAGAATTGAAGAAACACCTGCGTTCAAAAAACGCAAAGTTCAAATGTAATGTTGCTTTAGTCTATATTGAAATCAAGTCTGTGTTATGTTTATTTTTGCAGATGAAACGTGTGTGGATTCATTAGACCCTTGCACGCTGAATATCGTAACTCCACTTGTCCATCTTTCAGTCTGGACAAAACCATTCATCTTCATCATTTTGTTTTAGAGAAAATTTACAATATGTACCACACTGCAGACCATAATAAGACGTCACTGATGTGTTAATATTGGTCTGCACTGGTCGCATGGGTAAAATAGGTAAAATAGGTTGCCACTAGGACCTGGTTGTTCAAAACATTGGTTAGTGATAACCAACGGATAAAATCATTATGCACTGGCTAGATTTGTCTGTTGGTTCAATAGTTATCTAACGGATTAAATGCGTTATCAAGTGGTTAACTTTAACCAGTCAATAACCCCCGGTAATCCCCTTTAAACCCAATTTGGTTACCCATCATTTTAAAAACAGTAAAAATTTTTTTAAACCCCCTGTCTAAAGCCAGATTTTTTTCAAAAATTTATGTTTAAATTTTTTTTTTAACTAAAAACTTTTCAAAAAAATTTGAATAGGATTAAATTTTAAACATTTCTAAAAATGTGCTTTTAGAGCCCTTTTTCAATCTCATTTTGTTGTTGTTGTAGTTCAGAAAATTCAGTTAAACAGTCATTACTTTCTTATTTTTTTATTAAAACATACAAGTGTCACTAAACATAAAGTATCTAATGGAAATAATTTCAATTAGAAATTTGAAAAAAGATTTTTTCTTATGTGATTCTAAGGGAAAAATAGATCCATCGATATTTTAAGGTCAATGGTGTTTAATTCCAAAACCATGAAAGCACAAAACATGCAAAATTAATTCTTTGGGAGCTTCCTGATTCTTAGAAATTTATTATTCATCAGTAAATCAGCCATTTTGTTTCCAGAATCACTAACCGACCCTGTGGCCAGGTAGCCAGGGTACTATCCAACTGTCGAACAATGAAATTATATCCACTGGATAGCTGGCCGATGGTTAAGGATTTAACTAGTGAATAAGCTATCCATTGATTACTTTTAACCAATGTTTTGACAGCCCAGTCCAGAAGGCTAAGATTTATGTTATACTCAAATAGGATAATATTGCTTTCTATATAACTGCCCCCCCCCCCTCTAAAAATAAATAAGTAAAATTTTTAAAAAAATGATGAGATCAGGTAAACATACATTTCTCGGGCACAGATTTACCTATTAAAATGATGCGCATCGTTTGCTTGTTATTTGATACATTATTAAGTGTTAGTGTTAAAAGTATGTATTTTTTGTCATTTTAATCAAAATTCTTATCAAATGTGGTATAGGTTTACCAACAAGTAACTTTAAAACAACCATAAAATTAACGCAAAAGAAGTCTTAAAGTTTAAGATGTGCAACAAATAACGATTCAATTTCGGTTATCTTAAAATGAATAAAAGTATCATACTGCAGTTTTTACAACACATGCTTTATCAAATCATGACATCATGAGTGGCGGCCTGGCCGAGTGGTTAACTCGTCGGACTAGTAATCTAAGAATTGATGACCGCGTGGGTTCAAACCCTGTCAAAAGGCAAGCCGTTGTTTCCTTGAGCAAGAAACTTTACATTCATTGCTTAGTACTGGTTGGTTCGAGGAACGGATTCGAGAATGATTCAATAAGCTTATAGCTTCCAACACAATCGAACAAAAATAAATTTGTATAAACTAAATCATGACAGTTTCAACGTTAGAATATGAGTATGTCTTTAATCGTGTCGTGCTAGCCTTGCTTTGTACAAATCGTAATTTACAGTATTATGTGATAATGCACGAGAAAGAGCCATATTTATTCAGCAAAGATAGACAATATCCCATAAAACATCTTTAGAATTAATGCAAAAAAGTTTCTCTTAAATTACAATGGTGTGGTTTCCTTTATCAGCACTAAATGCCTTAAACTTTCATAGATTACGCATTTAGAATTTCTGGGTTGACAACGCAACAATTGGGAGATTAAGAAAGAATAAAAAGCAGCTGAATATGGCAATGTCAAATCAAATCTCAATATTCCCAAGATAGATCTTAAATGTAAATCCGACATCAACTTTAAATTATAGACGCAAATATAAAATTCATTAAAGTCTTCTTACATCAGATATAATCTGATTTGAATGCGCCTCCTCAAAATCTGGACTGAAATTTGCATTTTTTGTCTGAACCAGATGTAACTTTGAGAGGATAAATTATAGCTGGAATTCTCAGAACGCTGGCATAATCAATACGACGATGACAATCTTCAGCCGCCTTGGAATTAATTGCTTTTTTAAACCATAACTTTAACACGGATCTAATTAAAAGCAGACTTTGAGAATAAAAGTATCTGACAATTTTTATCATCATTTAAGACGACAACTTTTCAAATGTCAAACGGGTTTATGACAAAACGCCATTATTTTTCTTTCTAAATATGGCATCCATTAACGGCATTTCCTTGTTTAACAATAACATATAGATGTAAATTCTGAAAGGGATTTGCTTAAAAGCGTGTCATGTTGTGGATTTCTTTTTTTTACATTTTTAGGATAAACCTACCTTTATCACTAATGTATCGTATAAAACAGGTCACTTTGTGATATTTTGAGGAAGGAAGGCAAGGAATGCTGGTCAGAAGAAACGTATTATTTACAGGGAGTATACATATTTTAGAACTTTTTTTATTCCAACGCTACGTTATATTTATACGCTTAACAAATTGACTTCGACATTTACCTTACTATTTCAGGCGGTCCACTTGGTTACATTTCTATTTGCAAAGGATAAGTTTGTTTTACTTTCAATCCTTGAAACATCACTGAAACTATCCTAAAACGCATTTTTATCCATTAGGGAGCCAGGTCAGTGCGTACATCCGTGAGCCTGACTAGGTTTTATGCTAAATTTGATAAAATACTGATTCAAATTTTAAGTTAGACAACTCCTTTCAAGATATAAAGGGTAAAGTAATGATATATCAATACATGTTTTTGTTTGATAAAGGAATGTTACCTCGCTAAATGTTATGTCTGCGTTACCAGTCTTCGCTTCAAGTGCCTCGCCGAACCATTTAAATATTCTCTTTCCTGGGTTCCAGCCGTAACCTTTGATAAGATTAGGCAGTAGACTGAAGTAACCACAAGAATGATCTATGAAAAAAAACAACATTATTAATGGTTAAAGATATTATCAAAACTTGAATTATAGCCTTTTATCATGAAAGGGTTCAAAATCGATAGCCAGATCCATACCGGCAGCGGATAGGGTCATATATTCTATAGCTATATGTGTTGTTTTTTATTTTCATTTTGAGATATTCGTCCACCAATCGTAACAAATGTTGCTTGGTTTATGACGTGATAAGTTTTGGTTTATGCTACTAAATATCTTAAAAATATTGACAAGCCCATCATATTTCGCGGAAAAAATCAAAATGTAGACTGATTGAATTAAGCCAGGCAGAGAAAGACAAAAAGGATTTTTTGGTTGCACTGGGCGTATGAGGTAGAAATTTTTTCCGGTAGCGGGTAAGTTTTAATATTTTCCCCTTTGAAACCGATATTTTCCGATCTTAATTCCACGAAGTTTGCGAAAGTTGAGTTTCCGCAAGTTCATTTCAAAAACCATATATATGTATGTAAATCATGAATCACATTAATTACTCAGTGGAGAAATCTTGTGTTTTAAATGACTCTTTTTCATCTGAAATAGCATCAATTGCCTTAAAATAGTCATGCGACATGCGTTATCTGAGTTAAGGGAATGTTATGCCTCATGGAACAGACGACCTGTATAGGAAACAGCGTTTTACCCGACATATTCAGCAACCTAGTCTTAAATTGACTCGAGATAGCATGTATTACGTCGTCATTATATGTTACGGTCCATAGGGCACTTTACTGTACTGCGAATAAGATAGATATCATTTAAATCTGCTATCTTACCTAGAAATATTTTGGACAAGTCCTGGCTAAGAAATTCTTCAATCTCATGCGAGTTATAGCCCACAGCCAGCAGTGCAGCCGTCATGGCGCCGGCACTAGACCCGGCAAAACGTTTGATATTCTTGTAAGCTCCTATCTCCTCCAAAACCTGTCAGAGAACAAAAGTTTAAATGAGCCGCGCCATGACAAAACCAACACGTTTGCGACCATCATGGATCCAGACCAGCCTGCGCTTCCGCGCAGTCTGATCAAGATCCATGCTGTTCGCTATCAGTTTCTCTACTTGTTATAGGGTTTGTAAGCGAACAGCATGGATCCTGATCAGACTGTGCGGATGCGCAGACTGGCTTTGATCCATGCTGGTCGCAAACGCATTACGTTGGTTTTGTCGTGACGCGGCTCAAATGTTTTTAGGTATTTTTCAAGAAGTATGTTAGAAAGTGCAAGGTCTTGTGAATCTGTATTTACTAAGTTTGTTTTGGTTTTACAAATAGAAAAGGCGTGACATGTTGGAATTTAGAATTCCCAACTATTGATTTCTGTGATTTTACCGATATGACTGTAATGACTCAAATAAATAAATTTCTTTGCACGTGATGTTTCATTGTAAATGTTCTTTCATAATTGGGACGAATTTGTTTAACATCGCCAGATTTTTTATATAAAAACAACACAACATATATAGTAGGTGCTGCAAAAATATAGGTAAATCAATGATTGTATGATCAGATGACTTGTTAGATTATTTCTGTATTTCAGTATTCATCATTAAAATTTTGCATTTTACTATTTAGCAAAAAAAACACAAAAAACACAAAAAAAACAAATAACAAACAAACAATTCACATGAAAATGTTGTTTTTTTTTGTATATTTTTTTTGGACAAAACCACGAAACTATGCTCAACAAATTAAGTGAATTCACAGTAAACTATGAGTAAAAATTAGTTTCAAGGCTGTAGACACCGTTTTTTCATCAAACGCCGCTTTTCATAATGAAAGAAAATATAATCTTTTGTAGAAGGTTTTCGATTTTTGAAAGGTTCATTGATGCAATAGAATAAAAAGAATTCACACACACAATATCTTACATCCTGTGTATTTATGTATGTTTTATATCAAGTATTTTGCTGAAATTTATTGAACCTTAAATTTCGTTCCCAGGTGAACTTTCTTTACTCTTTTGATAAATACATCGACATCTATTTAAAGTGTGATGTCGCACTCCGACGCTTTTTTAAATTTACAAAACTTTCTCACAAATTAACATATCTTGAAAAATAATTCAATACCGAACAACAGCGTCTTAACCTTCAATTTGCTTGCGATTGTTATTATGTTGCTTTTTAGTGTGGGCGTTGGCTGTTATTCATTAATCATCTTTATTTTTTCAAATTTAATATATTTCGTTTATTACTCAATGTTCAATGACTTATAGTCAAAGAATTAATTATTGTATAAATAAATAAAATGTCAACTCATGGTTAAAAGTCATATTTGAATATTTGTGTCTCAAAACACAATGTTTAAATGGGATCACTGTAACAAGTGCAAAACGATTTTTTATGTACAAATGTAACTGTAAAATATATAGAGAAACAAATCGTATCAAAAAGTCAACAGAACGCTCGGTCAACAGGCACTACCTTAAACTACTTCCGCTTTCTATACCATTTGCTTATTAATGAACAAGCTATTTGTAACACAAGACGCGTCTGTGTATCAAGGATAGGGAATGGGGTACATTTTTCAACAATCTTACCCTAATAGCGCCGCAGTAAGCAAGCCCTTTGTTTCCACCACCTTCAAATGCGAGGTTTTCAAACGGGTACTGATAGTCGTCTATTTTTATTGACATAACTTTACTGTCAATCTCGTCATAAGTCTGACTAACAATGGTCCGCAGTTTTTTCATCCCTTTCCGACGTTCAGCCTCGTCTGTTGGAAGGAGCGGGAATACTTCATCCGGGTCCCAGTCTATTTTAAGAAACGAAAATAGAAACTCCTTAAACGTTTGATATTTTGACTATGCAAACATATGCGTATTTTCTTTTCAAACAAAATTTATTGAATAAATAAATATTCTATATAAAAGTTTATACGTGAAGAAAATAATGCAGTCATGCAAAATAAAAGGACTGAAGAAAATTAACAAAGTAATGTAATCACTAAGCAGAAAACTTTAAACGTTTAAAGATTCTAGACATAAAACTAAACCATTCACAAATTAAATAAAACTATTTGAAAACTAAACAGTAAACTATAAATGTATTTGTATAAAATAAGATAAGGAATGTAAATACAAAAATAAGAATCATATGTAGATCTATGCCATCTATGTTAGAGTAAAACTAACGTACACAGGATCTATTACATGTGTATATAATATTTGACTATTCTACACTATTTTATATAATTGAAAAAACTCCTACAATCTATTCAAAGATACAGTCGAGATTATAATAAATACGTGAATTAGCAAGGAGAAAAACAACAGAAACTTTGCATTTAATTAATGCCTTTAAAAATCTATAACTTTCAAGTTTGTTTTATATACAAAATTATTTTGTTTACATGTGACTTGACTTGTTAACATACATTGGAATAAGATGATACTCTTTTCGATTATAAATGCTGGGATCACATTATTATTAACAAAGGCGGGAAGGGATATGCATGGATAAATTCAAAAGAAATACATGTACGCCATGGTTTTCAGTTATAAAAGCGCATTATTTAGTTCTAAACCATTTGCAACAGGAGATATGTGATGTTAGCTCTATCGGAAGGAATGAAGGTATAGGGGGCATTGGGACATTTTATTTCGATATCAGGATGCAATGACAGTTGTAAAGTATTGTGAACCGTGTTGGAAACCTATACCCACTGGTGCTTACATACCATATTTGTCATCGTCGCTATATCTTTGTCCTATAATAGGTAGTCACATTTTATGTCACATTTTATGTTAAATAATCAATGAAACACTTTACTGTGATATTGTGACAACTACATAACTTAAAAGAATCAGAAACTAGAGGTGTCAGTAAGATATTGTGCTCGACTATTCCCCGTGCTTTGCAGTAAACAAATAGCCTAGAAAATATGTATTAAGTTTTAAGTGAATATATAATCAGTAGGTTGGAACTTAAACCAGTATTTTCTCAATTCGTGAAGAGCCACAAACTAGTCAATTTCCATGCCAGTGTTCCGGGCATTGAGAATTAACTTCTAATCGTGATCTCAAAGATATGCATACCGATTTAAGTAAATGCATTTAGGATGTTGCATGCAAACCTTTATCAAGATCTTTTTCACAAATGGTTATAAATCAATCAAAATCCATGACAGAGTTATATGAAGTGAATAGTGACCTCCCTTTATAGTCCCGAAGAAGCAGTTACATCTAGTAGGTATGAAAATAGTTGTTGCATGGTAAGCTTTGACCAAGAATGTTTTTAGTCAATACGTCAATAATTCTCTCAAGAGCAAAGCTAGAATCATAAGCCTTTGTCAATGACCTGTTTATTTTATGTCAGTCATTTGTGAAGTATGAAACAAACATTTTTATTGGTTCCCGAAATATGATGCTGTACAAGAAGTCGCACCTTTAAACTTTAACCAAGGAGTAACACTGTCACCGTTGATGCCTGGGTGAATAGGATGGCCGGAAATTCTTTGATAAGTCGGGCTTAAAACAATACAACCATTGTTTATTATCAAAACTAGAGATAGAATAACATATTCGTGCTTTCACCTTGCTAAACTAGTAGTTTTATTGCTTTATCACACACCAATTTCATTCCAGCGTCTACAAGTGTCTACACCTAGATAAAAGACAGCCCAACCATGCAATCATTGGTGCAACCTTACATAAGGAAGCTACAATACATGCACATTCTATTCTAACATTTCTAAGTTTACGAGAATACTTTCCACAACTTTTATAGAAATATATACATGTGTAAATGTGAAAATAAAGACATCAGTGTGATGTTTTGGTGATATAGAAATAGAAATGAAAGCTATAAACAAAACGTTTGGTCCGTGGAAAGTAAAGGGGACGTAATATGTGCATAGTCTAATACAAAGCACGTTAGTAATACTTGTTTTTATGTTCGTCAGCATTGAAACAATATTTGCTATGTTCTCCTCTTGCATAACACTTGATGTCAGTGTTCGTAGGAAACAACTGACATTAACAGCAGATATAATAAAAATATTAAAATACAGTATATATGTTAAACATGGTATTACGTACATCTCAGAGAAATCATTGGCTCAATATTTATGGTCAATACGGTACTTGTTTTATTTATTTCTTTTTCTAATTTTTAAATGCAAATATTTTATTTTTGGCCAAAGCAGACGACATGACACGAATGTTTGTTTGCCTATATCCTGGTATCATCATGTATTCATTATTGTCATACAATGATGACGAACATAAATACAAGCTGGTTGATAATATGCTGGAGACTTGGTTGAAATACCAATAATATACTAGCACCATTTGTCCAGTCGGTAGCTAAGTATACCAACAAAAATAATCAGAACAATATTTGATGATACATAAGCTAAAATAATGTGATTTAAAGCTGCTCTTGCCCATAAGATTCTAAAGAAAAATTGTCTCACGCTGAATTAAGTCTTTTCAAAATACAGTGTACATCATGTATATCACAACACAAAATAAAACAGGTGTCTGTGACAATTACGATCATTTCGTATGATAATGAAATTTCTAAAGAAACGAAATTTCATACAGGATATGTACAAATGTATAAGAAAGCCAAAGCAAACACCAAATATAGGAAATTTTTCATCATAAGTGCTAATATAGCAGCTTTAAATTACATTAATAACAATATATGTACTCTTGTATGTTTACAAATAACGATAATGAAACGGAAATCGAATTGACTGACTCTCTTGTAATTTCTCATTTACTTTAAGAAATGAAATATTGATGAATATTATATCATTATAATTATAATAACGAGGACAAAATACGTGTATATCGTAAAAACTATACTTATATATTTCTATATACAATAAAAAGAACATTTATTTATTTGTTTGGATCTTTTAACTTACCTTCAAAATAGCCTGCAAATTATCAGTTGTCTAATGAATTAGTATGGTAAAAATGAAAACAAACCATCATTAAATCTTCAATTTCCTAAATCATCCTGCACGTAACATTTTATATAAAAATCTGTATCTTCCGTCTGTCTCATTTTATTCACTTATTTTACACGTTTAAAAGGCCCAGTTACTTCAATCAACATATTTCTGCATAATAAAGGTGCTACCTATAACATGTTTATAAGATTAATGAATAATAGAAACACCATAAGCTTCACGTTTACCTTGATTTCCGGTTTAAAGGACATAAAGCTGTATCTTATGAAACATTATTTTAAAATTTTTCAACAGAAAATTTGTAATAGTTTCATAATCTTATGGTCGAAAATTGGAGGGGTTGTAACAGAACGTCTTTGTCATTCAACACACATGAATAGTGTACGTCATTCAACACACATGAATAGTGTACGTCATTCAACACACATGAATAGTGTACGTCATTCAACACACATGAATAGTGTACGTAAAGAGGATCAAACGTTCCAGAAAAATAGTATTCTGTTTTGTTTGTGTTTTTTTCAGTAGGGATTTATCTGTTGATCATGCGCCATTCACGTTTAAGCAATTTACTACTATATTAATTTCAAACAAGGGATTTTGGGAGTATTCTCATTTTTAAAATTCAAAGCAGATATATAGCTTTATACACTTTAATTATGTATTTTGGTGGATGGATTTTTAATCTTATTCAGTCTTCAAATAAATAATCATTAACAGAACATCCAGGCATATTAAGATTTATATACATGTTTGCTTTTTGTAAATGATTGTTTATCATCGTACATGTAGTTTAGTGTATCTGTTATATACGTGTTTATACAATGACGTCAAAATTAACATAACGGATGCTCCTCAACAAAAATGATTATGTCCATTTTATCAAGGTCATTACTTACTTCCAACAAACAATTCGTATAAAATGTTAAAAATAGATATTAGCTTCGAAATTTACTTAATATTCTTATCTAACAGTCATAGGTTTTAAGTTCGATCCTCATAGTAAAAAATGTAACTGTGACATAATTCTGCGAAGCAGATGTTAGTCTTAAAAAAAATCAATTATTCCGCTTTTCCATTTGGTACTTAAGCTTAAATAAATTTGTTTGAATATATATCTAAATATTGTTTATCAGTATTTTTCTTTCTATTTGAAAGACCCTGTCAGAAATAAAATAAATTTCGACCCCACATTACAATGTTTAAATTAATAATTTCACACAAAAAAAGATCAACAACAAAAACAATATTTTTTACGTGCTCTTTCGAAAAACTACAGTTTCTTCTAGTCAATAAGATGAAACAAACAACTATGACATTTAAACACAAGGTGGTTGATAAACATTAATAAATAAAACAACTTGCAACATGCTTCCTAACAAGACAAAATCAAAAAGCAGTTGCATTCCAAAAGAAAGGACAAAAGCAAGAAACACCAACTAATTTGTCTTATAATTTACATGTAACAAATGAGTCTACCTTGTAGAAATTATATTTTGGTGTTTCTTGGGGATAAAACAATTGTCACATTTATCTGTAGCGTACCGTTTATCTAACCGAATTAAAATATTAAAATGAATATAAATAATGGTTATATACATAAATATAAGTAATAAAAACAGAATTAAAAAGCAAGCATCTTTTCTTTCTTCAGCATTTGAAAGTGGTTAACAATTTTGACAAAAGTTATAATTATTATAAATAAATCTTTTAGATGGAAGCGTCAACAACAACGTGACAACTCGGGGATACAAACTGGAATAATTGATAGTTACCCGGACCTACAGAATCTGCATCCTCTTCATCGTACGATTTAGAACCGTCCGGAGCGTCCACCAGGTTTCGAACCAGTGTGTCCTGCGCCTCGTATACCCGCTTCCGGTCATTTGCGTGAGCGTCCTTGGCGTTCTTCCCGGAACAGTTCCCCATGGTAGTTTATTATTTTCAAATCACTATATCTGCAAATATATTTGTTTTGTTTATAAGCAATCGTTAAGTGTTTCGTGTCAATTTCATTTCGTAAATAAAAGAATAAAATTCCAACTTTCCTCCTTTATTTAGTTTTAACTAAATCAAACAACTTCAGAACACAATATATATACAGATATTCTATTTTAATACAATGTAGATACATTTTATGGCTGCTTCCTACACTTTCCAATAATTTGATACTTAAGTATCCAGTGCCCCAGACAAAAAATAATTTCTAACTTTAATCCATCAAAACTAAAATAAAAATGAATGTAATATGCGATCACAATAAGTTGTCTAACCACTGTCTCGAGGACGCGAAAATATTATCGTTTATTTTATTTGTATCCGCCAGCTAGACACTAAATTGTAATAACCGCCGGGTTTGTCACTGGCGGGTTCATGTTTCGATTTTCATTTATTTCATGATTTTTACGTGCAATACGTCGTATATTAAAGGAATTGTTCTCTTGTTATTTCAGTTCGGTTTTAGATTGTGAAAAGTAAAAGAAGTTATAATGTTGAACATTAAACGTTTAAAGGAAGAATAAGAGTTATTTTAATTCCAGCGTTGTAAAGAATGCTACAACAACAAGTGAACAAAATCAGAATATCTGCCAGTGCTATAGCCTCCTCATTAATTGTTTATTCCAAAGTGTTCTTTTCCCCCTGTCAATTCTTGACAAATTAATTCCTCTCGGTTTATTCTACAGAAATAAAAATACGTCGGAGAAAACATCAGCTAGAAATCTTATATCGTGGCTGTTACCAGCAATAATATGATTTGTGTTTCTAGGAAAATCAGCAGCGGAATGACACTTAAGTCATCTTTTATGAAATAAATTAAACAGCGTAGGTGTTAATTAGTTTAGTGGTAAGCCCCCGATGTTATTCCTATTCACCGTAATACCGCCCTTTCTAAAATTCCCCTAAAAAGCCTTTTTATAGCTTTTTGGGCTCCTTGCCGGTGATACTGTGCTGGGGTTGAGTTCATTGAATGCCTCCCTTTCCTGTTTATTTGGTTTTTTTTTTAATTTTATATGAGTGAGACGGACAACAAATGTCAGACTAAACGCTTTTAAATAGTAGATACGGAAAATGACAATGTTCGCCGATATAATACAAACTTCGGATGAACCCATTATAATATTAATAAAAAATTAATCGAAAGAGAAGACTTTTAAATCAACAGGACTACCCACAATGCAAATGTATCAAATATCACATGAGTAAGATTTTGTCTTCATAAACGTGTCATTCTGCTACGTTTCTTCGCTATTTTGAAACATTTTTACATGAAATAATGGACTCTTTCCTAGATAGCATACAGTCGAAATGTTAAAAACAATTCTTGAAAGAAATCTGCATTGGATATTAGTTTCATATTTACGTCAAGAATAGATAAAGAACAAAACATTAGCATGACAATTTAATACAAGAGACAAGTATTTCCTTTTTTAAATCATAGCTATTTAACAATTTAGCGCACAACAAAGTGTATACTTGTATTTTTTACAATATCTTACATTCATCTATTTGAACTGCACCTGCTCGCAGAAATCAAACCGCACAGGCTATACACTAATGCTGGTGCATGATTTCTGACACTGCTATGTCTCACTCAAGAAAATGTTGTAAGGCGTGTACAAAGGTAGATACAAGAATCTTATCATCATCGTGGTTTTATCATTAACAAAATATGTTTGTTTCCGATAAAGTCTAAATATTTTAGTCGAACATTAGATTTTTAATGAATTAAAATATGCTGTAAAAGTGTCTAGCACTCTGATATATTTCTTTCTTAAGGAGTTTGATTTCCAGTATGCAATTATAGCCAACACAGTACAACCAATACAGCATATCATCCAATGGGCAACGTTTCACTTGAATGGTTGAATTGATTTTAAAGTTTAATTTCGAGGAGAATTCATACTGTTTTTGTTGCTCCACAGAGGATCAATCTGCAGTGTTTGTTTACAGTTAGGTGTAGCTTTCATTTTCTTTTTAATCCATGTATATTAATTCTGAATCAGTAAATTTGTTGTTTCTACATTAAAAATTATCAAAATCCGAACGCCCTTTTAGCAACAGTTAAGTGAAAATAAGTTAGATTCCAACTCACATGGTTGTGTAACGGACTGGGGCAAACAAGCGAACAGTGACCTGTTCGTATTTTCGCGTTTTAGACCATTCGTCTTTTCGAGCTCTCAAGTAGTAACAGGTCCAAGTATGTCCCAGTACATCTAGTAAACATTAAATTATTTGCATTTTCTCACGAATATTACAATTTACGCGACATGCCTATACTTTCAAATATGTTTAGTTCTCCCGAGATAATTATTGGTTAAATTGTAGTGTTTGCTTTAGGATGAAATGATATTTTGAAGCGTTCATTTTTCGGTTAGAAGTTTCGTACAGTATCTAATTAACTTAAATGCCAGCTATCTAACTAATTGCACACTATTTCGTCATTTTTATCACAACATTGCGTTATCATATGCAGTTTGTAAATAATTCAATAGGCTTTTAGGGAAAGACCTGACATTTTCGAGATGAATTTACATTTCTATATTACAGGAACGCTACAAACGTTTCTGCATACTATGAAGCTTTTTTGTTCTAAATTGAGTAATGATATTTTTCTTGAAACAAATAATCACAAAGCCATTATTTCCAATATGTTCATTTTGGGCTATTACAATTTGCATACAAAATAGACAAAAAACGGAATCCGTAAAGAAGTCCTAAAACGACAAAATTGAAAACATTGCAGACTCGGTTTGATTAATCCTGTTCATGGACGGTACTGGAAAGTGCAAGCTACAGCTGCATGCCCTCTTAGCACCGGCTTAAACAGAATTCAACATTAACATGAACATGGTAAAATTATGATTTTAGTAACATTCAAAGATATGTTCAAAACAAAAATGTCCAATATTTTACGACATAGCGATAAAAAAGAAAAAAAGAATGCAATTTATAATAAAAGAAAACACACAGTGAAAATAACAAAAGAATGAAGGAAAAAAAGAAATAAGCCTTAAGCTAAACACATGGTAAACTGTGAAGATTTGTTGGTCATAACAACGGGCATTCACTCGGATGAAAGAAGTTATTACCGACAAGAGCAAAGACAGTCCCTAATAAGTAACAGCGAGACATTACATTAATACGAAGGCGATAATCTCCCTTGACAATACTTTCGTTTCGGTAGGCGTTCTTATGAACGCAAATAATAGATATGCCTAATGAGAAATTATAAAGTAAAAAAGCACAGAACTATGTCTATGAAACCTAAAGAGAAATTTCGATGGCATTAACTCAAGATGATATGAATAAGTAATTGTCTATGATTTGGTTTCACCAGAGTACTCTTATTTGCTCAGGTCTGATTTAACAGCCTTTTTGCTTTCTTCCTTGTATATTTTAAAAGATTAGATGAAAATGGAACTAGTAAAATGAACGTGTTGTGTCGTCGATATTAAAGAAAGTAAAGCAACAAATAATCAAACGCATGAGAAACTAGGAGTACTGTAGTGTAAGTGATTTAGGCATCTAAATAATGAAATTGAACTCATAGATGCGCCGGCTATCCAAGCTTTAAACTTTCGTTATACTGGTGGCATTAATAGTCCTTACACTGATGGAATGAATTGTATTTATACTGAAGACATTAATTTTAATGTATCTGTATTTGTAACATAAAATGTTTCTATACTGGGAAAATGAAACGTATCTTTACTAGGGAAATGAAATATCTTTATAATAGGGACATGAAAAGTCTCTATACTGATGACATGTTATGTCTCTTTACTGGGAAAATGAAATGTCACTTTACTGGGGAAATGAAATGTCACTTTACTGGGGAAATGAAATGTCTCTATACTGGGGACATATATTGTCTCGATACTGGGGAAATAAAATGTCTATATACTGGGGAAATGTAATGTCTATATACTGGAGAAATGAAATGTCTCTATACTGGGAAAATTAAATGTCACTTTACTGGGGAAATGAAATGTCTCTATACTGGGGACATATATTGTCTCGATACTGGGGAAATAAAATGTCTATATACTGGGGAAATGTAATGTCTATATACTGGAGAAACGAAATGTCTCTATACTTGTGACATAAAATGTCTATATACTGTGTCTATGAAATGTCTCTATACTGGGGACATATATTGTATCGATAATGGGGAAATAAAATGTCTATATACTGGGGAAATGTAATGTCTAAATACTGGAGAAATGAAATGTCTCTATACTGGAGAAATGAAATGTCTCTATACTGGGAAAATTAAATGTCACTTTACTGGGGAAATGAAATGTCTCTATACTGGGGACATATATTGTATCGATAATGGGGAAATAAAATGTCTGTTTACTGGGGAAATGTAATGTCTATATACTGGAGAAATGAAATGTCTCTATACTGGGGAAATGAAATGTCTCTATACTGGGGAAATGAAATGTCTCTATACTGGGGAAATGAAATGTCTCTATACTGGGGAAATAAAATGTCTCTATACTTGGAAAATTAAATGTCTCTATACTGGAAAAATTAAAAGTCTCTATACTGGGAAATGTAATGTCTCTATACTGGGGAAATGAAATGTCTCTATACTGGGAAAATAAAATGTCTCTTTACTGGGGAAATAAAATGTCTCTATACTTGGAAAATTAAATGTCTCTATACTGGAAAAATTAAATGTCTCTATACTGGAAAAATAAAATGTCTCTATACTGGGAAATGTAATGTCTCTATACAAGGGAAATGAAATGTCTCTATACTGGGAAATGTAATGTCTCTATACTAGGGAAATGAAATGTCTCTATACTGGGAAATGAAATGTCTCTATACTAGGGAAATGAAATGTCTCTATACTTGGGAAACGAAATGTCTTTATACTTGGGAAATGAAATGTCTCTATAACGGGGAAATTAAATGGCTGTATAATGGGGAAGTTAAATGTCACTTTGCTTGTGACATTAAATGTCTTTACTTGGGACATGAAACGTCTATATACTGGGGAAATGAATTAAATGTGACATATTTACAAGTGACATTTTATGACGTCATACTGTTGGCATTTAAATAGTTATGACATAAAGATTTCAACAAATAAAACATAAAACAGATGCATCAGGTATATGTAATACGATAATTACATGTTAAAGTTATGTTATTAAAGTTTGTAGAAGGTTCACACAATCTGAAAGTGCATGTTAAGATAGCTAATCTAGATTTGTAGCCATCTGGTTAGATAACTTATATATTTACGACCCGTATAATCGTAAACTAAGACATTTATGTTAAACATATATTTAAAGCATTTGGTTTGTTCAGAGATGGCCACGTTGTTAATATGTAATATTTTTAGTATTTTCTGGAAAAAAAAACTGTTAAATAAATGAGTTACTTTCCGAAATTAAAGAAGTTTGCTTATTTTCCAATCCATACACATAATGATGTAAACTGGTGCATGTTTGTAAATTTGCTAAATAAGATATGTTTAATCAAACATATGTTTACAGTGACTCGTACTTTTATTTTTCTTAAATTTTAACATAAGATCGTTTCGGATATATAAATATATAAAATTTAATTTCTTATCTAAATCACAAATTGCACGTTAAGTGAAATATAACACATTCAATACATGCAAGGTACATGTAAATTTCGCTCAAGGGTGCGGGGTGCGTACAAATACTTTAACTGCTAACCCAAACAATGCGATGGCGAATCAAATCCGATCGTTATGTTTACTTTATACCGTAAAATTCAATAGAGCGTTTAACAATTATGTACTAATTTCGATTTTAAGTAGTAAAGGAAGTATAGATACAAGAAGACAATACGGCAGACACGTACAGTCCGAGATCTGGATTATCCAAGTTATGGAAGTATGGGGTAAAACAACAAATTAAAGTTAAAATGATATTCTGTTTGCATATATCTACACTTGTATATGAAAGTTTATAAAATATATCAATGTTGTAATCACGGCAACATTTTATGCTGTATCAAATACAATGTAGTTTAAATCTTTATTAGGGTTTAGTACAACCTAAATCGTAAAAACACTATAAACAATATAGACATTACATTTAATGTCTTGCTATAAATAAAAACACCAGAAAGGTATTTGTTCGCTTCGCAGACGACATCTTTGCTTATTGGCACTAAGAGTGTTCTTATTCAGTCATCACAATCATGCGTTATTTGTTTTGAATATTTTGAAAGAATGAAAGTATACGCCCAAATATTTGTGAGATACGAACAGGAAAAAACAACAACAAAATATTAATTATTTTACGTCGTATTATGGGCAAACGACCAAACAGGACGCAGTACTTATTTAATACGAAACGGGAGCAAAATCCTGTTTAATGGAATGTAGATAAAACACAATTTAAAACAAAAAAATTATATATATGGGTTACTATGATTACTGGTAAATGACACTGCAAATATCAAAGTCATAAAACTATTTTTATATAAAACTTTATTGCTATTAAATAACTTACAACCTCAATCCAACACCAGTGGTGCATAGCATTTAAATTTTATATGAGTGACTACCATAAAGAAGAAAAACACACCATAAAAACAAAAATATCCAGAATAAAACGCAACGTCATAAAATCACTACTTATAGCAATGAAATATTTTCAGATGATGAGTGTTTCGTCAACAACAACAAGCAAGAGACATCAATATAATGAAAATATTGTATATGATATATCTCAATTATTTCTCAATTACTCACCGTTTCAGTGAGCTTGAAAGCATAACCAAGAAGGAGGCACACTTGTCAAATGTAGCACATGATGAAAGAAAGAAATAATTAATCATCGTGCAGGTATTCACTTTTATAATTCAGATATACCTCTCAATAATCTAATACAAATCTGCATTCCATGTTCCTGTACCTTTACCCGCGAGACAAAGTTTAGAAGATTCACGATTCATTTCCAAACTCTTGGACTGATAATATATAAACTATGAACTAACAAATAACAATTTTACGATATTATTTCCAAGTGAATCAATGTATAGTTAAACTATCCTTGAAATATTGCATTAAAACTGCTTGCAACAAATACCTCATGTAAACAAGTGTCAATCTTTATTATATTGATTAGCGTAATACTATGTTAAATTAGCGGTAAGTTTAAGAAATAATAATATTATAAGTGAGTTCTTACCTGCCGAACCTAAATGCTTGCCATTTCGATTTTACAAAATAATTTCTTTACAGATTATATTCAAAACGTAGAGTATACATGTTTGTGTATATTAGTTATATTATTTTTAAAGATATGTATATGTTAATATATCAAAGCTCTTGGTTTATTGCCCAAGATCATTACGCTTTGGCACAATTTAAGCCAATTTTTAATGTGAAGTTTAAACATCATTTACAATGTGTATATTATTGTCATTTGCCTAATTTAAACAAAATTTAAAATATTATTCAGCCCTTAAATATTAGTTTAAACACATTTTCAATACTTACGTATTTAGCTAACGTTAAGAGACATATGCAATGTCTATATTGTAGTGTTATCATTTTAAGAGTTTTTCATATATTCTGTTCTGTAATGAATTAGCTATTGAAGAAATTATTACAAAAAAACGTCAAAGAGTTTACTGGAAACATAAAACCATGGAATGTAATCTTATTCAATATAATTACTGAAATCATTTTTGTTTCGCTTGACATTTCAGCTTGAATAAAAATGAAAGTTATTCGTCGAGTTGCAATGGTTATTACATTCGAAATGTTATAAAATATCTCACAAAAATAGATATTGAATGATGATAAATTAAAAAAAAGCATTCCCGAAAATGTTAAAGAATGTTTTATTACACGTGCAACATTTGTGGCCACATGTCTAATGTCGTATAACTTTAGGTTAAAAGTATTTGTTTTACACTTGACCTTTACATTATTAGATTAATTTTCAATTGATTTAACAGCCACGACATGTTCAGTATAACATAGTTTGGCAAAGAACATAAACAAGACTCGATAAACGATTTATTCGTAAATAATGAGGAAAAAAAAAAAAAAAAAGTAAAAGGAAATGAAAAAGAAAATGCAATAGAAAAATGAAATGAAATGAGAAAAGAACAGAACATTTCAGAAGGAATTGGAAAGAAAAGAACAGAAAATAAAGAAAAGATGAAAAGGTAAGGAATTAAAAAGACAAAAAATGGAAGTTAAAATGGTAAATCCTTAAATAAACTTTTTAACAATTTGAAAACAAGTGAAGCATCTTTCTTCATCTCCGCGTATCAAATTTTATTTTATGACATTTAAAATGTATCTATTTTAAACTTATATATAATCCATTTTACACATCGAGAGGATGCAATCAATTACTCTAAATTGTTTATAGTATAAGGTAGAATATTTACCAATCAATTTAAGCTGTTTTGTTATGTCGGTTGTGTTAAGTTCTTCAATCAAGTGGAAAAAAACCCAACTTTATAACATGAATATTCACAAAAAATAGCATGTGATCATGTCATAAAAGACATATGTTTTCATCAGAAACTGCAATACCATTGAGGGTACTATAATACCAATCAAACAAGATTATTCAACTACAATGCCAGACGTCAAAATAGAATACTGCCTAAAAATATAGTCTCTAAATCTAAAGAATAAATCTAAAAGCAATAATCCGATAAAATTGCCAGAGTATTGCCGATAAACTCATAAACAATAATCATGTAAAGGAAATAACATGGATGTAAAGATGTCTAAATGACCAGAACCTTACCTAAATAAGTGTTTAAATCACCAACTATACGTTCAACATACAATCAAATTTATGTTAAAAACAGACAAGTTAATGCATTCAATTTTCTTAAACCAGTACACCCATGATCACTGATAAAGAAATACGTTCATTATAACCTAACATTACGATAGAGTTAGCTCATCGTAAATTTCACTGAAGCGCGTACAAAATCCCATTTAACGATTATTTTAGTACAGGTACAAAACGGTAATATTATAACAAGGGTAAAATGCATTTAATCGAGTCAGATTTCTGGTTTTCATTTAAGCCACACATACATTTTGGTGATTAAATATAGTGAAAACCACCAAATAAAGGAAATGCTTTCAGATTCAATGCTAAGATTTTTGTTGACAAAACAGACAAGACATGATTTTAGCTAGACATTGGTACCTTTTCTTATACAACAACAACAACATCAACAAAAACAACAACCACTTTACTTTCCGCTCATGTTACAATAATTATTGTAATATCATGATATATAAACAAGATAAGTTTCGAAGGGTATATGAATTTAACTTTGAAAATAAGGATGATTTTTTTCATTCCCGTTAGGTTTTGCATACATCTTTCAATTTTATTTTTTATCCGCCAGATAGACACTGAATTGCTGTAACCGCCGGGACATTGTTATAACCGCCGGGTTTGTCACTGGCGGGTTTACAACACAAGAGCTGTCAGAAGGACAGCGCGCTCGACTTTTTTAGTGCTTGCCTATAAAACAAAACTTTGACAGTTAAGGGCACACAAGACTTTAACTAGGAATTTCTAAGTACAAATCAAGAAACATTTTCACAGAGTTATCTTCTCTTGCTTACAGATAGGTCTCATGATGGCACATAAGAACTCCAACTTCCAAAGTAATATCTCAAATGGTTAGGTCAACAAGTGGACAAGAATGAAAATTTTAACTGAGTTTCTAAGTCAAAAAGGGCCATAATTCAAATAAAATCCTTAACAGAATTACCTTCTCCTGCCCATGTTTGGGACCATGATGGTAAACAAGTATTCCAACTTTCAATTTAATATCTCAACCAGTTCAGTCAAAAAGTTGACTGGTACAAAAAACTTAACCAAGATTCTAAGTCGATAAAAGGCCTTAATTTTTAAAAACAAATCCCTGACAGAGTTACCTTCTCTTGCGTACAGATGGGGGTAATGATGTGAAATAGCATTAAAAGTTTCAAAGCAATATCTCAAAGGGTTAAGGCAATAAGTGGATTTTACCCATATTCAATGTATTTTCTAAGTCAAAAAGGGGCATAATTCTGTCAAAAACCTTGACAGAGTTATGTCCTCTTGTCTGTTGATGAAGGTCGTGATGGTAAACAAGTATGGTCAGTTTCAAAGCAATACCTCCAATGGTTTTGAAATAAAGTGAGGTGGTACAAAAAACTTAACCAAGCTCAATACACTTTCTAAGTCAAAAAAGGGCCATAATTCTGTCAAAAACCTTGACAGAGTTATGTACTCTTGTCTGTAGATGGAGGTTATGATGGTGAACAAGTATGGTAAGTTTCAAAGCCATACTTGTAATACTTCTGAAATAAAGTGGGGTGGTACGAAAAACTTAACCAAGGTGTGACGCCGACGCCGACGCCGACGCCGACGCCGGGGCGAGTAGGATAGCTCCCCTTTTCATAGAAAAGTCGAGCTAAAAATGTCAGACCAAACGCTTTTAAATAGTAGATACGGAAAATGACAATATTCGCCGATGTAACACGAACTACGGATGAACCCATTTTAATATCAGTTGAAAATTAATCGAAAAAGAAGACTTTTAAATCTACAGGACTACCCATAATGCAAATGTTTCAAATATCACGTGACTCAATAAACCGTTTCTTCACAAGTTTGAAACATTTACATGAAATAATGGACTTTTTCCCAGATAGCATACAGCCGCAATGTCAATTACAAGATATGAAAACTTAACCTCTCGAAAGAAATCTGCATTGGATAAGATATTTACGTCAAGAATATATAGAAAAGAACAACAAACACCGAGACAATTAAAAACAAGACACCTCTCGAAAGAAATCTGCATTGGATATTAGTTTCTAGATAAGATATTTACGCCAAGAATATATAGAAAAAAAACAGAAAAAAACATAGACAATTTAATACAAGAGATAAGTATGGACTGTCTTTTCTTTTTTTAAATCAAAGCTATTCAACAATTTAGCGCACAAAAAAAGTGTATACTTGTATTTTTTTACAATATCTTACATTCATCTATTTGAACTGCACCTGCTCGCAGAAATCAAACCGCACAGGTTATACACTAATGCTGGTGCATGATTTCTGACACTGCTTTGTCTCACTCAAGAAAATGTTGTTTAGAAATGTAAAAGGAGTGTACAAAGGTAGATACAAGAATCCTATTAATTAAGGTTGAATTGATTTTGTTTTTAATCCAAGTACCTTAATAATGAATCAGTAAAATTGATCGTTTCTACATTTCTAAAATATGTAAACTAAATAGTTTAACAATAACAGTCGAACGCCCTTCCAGCAACAGTGAAGTGAAAATAAAATAGTATTCCTACTCACGTAGTTGCCGAGTTGTGTAACGGACAGGGGCGAACAGGCGAACAGTGACCTGTTCGTGTTTTCGCGTTTTAGACAATTCGTCATTTCACGCTGTCATGTAGTACCAGGTTCAAATATGTCTCAGTACATCTAGTAAACATTACAGTATTTGCATTTTCTCAAGAATATTACAATTTGAGCGACATGCTTTTACTTTCAAATATGTTTAGTTCTCCCGAGATAATTATTCGTTAAATTGTAGTCTTTGCTTAAGGATGAAATGATATTTCGACGCGTTTTATTTTCAGTTAGAAGTTTCGTTTACTATCTAATTAACTTAAATTACAGCTCTCTAAATAATTGCACACTAGTTCGTCAATTTCATCACAACATCGCGTTTTCATATGCAGTTTGTAAAAAATTCAATAGGCTTTTAGGGAAAGACCTGACATTTCGAGACGAATTTACATTTCTATATAAAAGGATCCCTTCAAACGTTTCTGCATAGGCTAACAGGCGAACAGTGACCTATACAATTTTTTTTCTTAATTGAGTAATGATATTTTTCTTGAAAAGGAAAGGCGGCATTCAATGAACGCAGCCCCCACCCGAAGCCATCATTTTCACTGCGTTCATTTTGGGCTATTACAATTTGCATACAAAAAAACGGAATACCTAAAGAAGTCCCAAAACGGCAAAATTAAAATCATTGCAGATTCAGTTTGATTTAACCTGTTCATGGACGGTACTGTAAAGTGCAAGCTACCGTCCACGCCCCCTAGAACCGGCTTAACCAGAAATCAACACTAACATGAAAATGGTAAAATTTTGATTTTAGTAACATTCACAGATGTGTTCAAAACAAAAACACTGGAATGTCCAATCTTTTACGACATAGCGATAAAAAAGAAAAGAATGATAATAGTGAAAAAAACAAGAGAATGAAAAAAAGCCTTAAGGTAAACACATGGTAAAGTGTGAAGATTTGTTGGTCAAAACAACGGGCATTCACTCGGATGAAAGAAGTTATTACCGACAAGAGAACAGATAGTCCCTAATAAATAACAGTATGACATTAATTACATTAATACGAAGGCAATAATCTCCCTTGACAATACTTTCGTTTCGATAGGCGTTCTTATGAACGCAAAAAATAGATATGCCTAATGAGAAATTATAAAGTAAAAAAGCACAGAACTATGTCTATGAATCCTAAAGAGAAATTTTGATGGCATTAATCAAGATGATATGAATAAGGAATTGTCTATTGAATTGTACTCTTATTTTCTCAAGTCTGACATAATACCCTATTTGTCTTAAGAAATCCCCAAGAGAATATAATTGTTTTGTTCACAAAGCATTCTTCTTTGCATATTTTAAAGAGTAGATGAAAATATAACTAGTAAACATAAACATGTTGCATCGTATTTAAAAAAAAAATCTTTGAAAGCTATAAAAAAATCCAAACCCATGAGTGTATCCACATACTGAAATTGAGTTGCCAGTAGTAAGGAGGCGAGTCAGAACTCATAGATGCGCAGACTATCCAAGCTTTAAACTGATGCCACAAACATTCGTTATACTGGCGGTATTAAATTTCCCTACACTGATGGAATGAAATGTGTTTATACTGAAGACATTTAATGTATCTGTATTTGTAGCATAAAATGTTTCTATATTGTGGACACGAAATGTCTCTTTACTGGGGAAATGAGATGTCTCTTTACTGGGGAAATGAGATGTCTCTATACTAGGGAAATGAGATGTCTCATTACTGGGGAAATGAGATGTCTCTTTACTAGGGAAAGGAGATGTCTCTTTACTGGGGAAATGAGATGTCTCTTTACTGAGGAAATGAGATGTCTCTATACTGGGGAAATGAGATGTCTCTATACTGGGGAAATGAGATGTCTCTTTACTGGGGAAATGAGATGTTTCTAAATTCAAAATTTTACTATTTCCTGTTTAAATGTTGAATTCTGCTTAAGCCGGTGCTAGGGGGCGTGGACGGTAACTTGCACTTTCCAGTACCGTCCATGAACAGGCTCAATCAAACCGAGCCTGCAACATTTTCAATTTTGCCGTGTTGGGCTTTCTTTAGGGATTCTGTATTTATCTATCTTAACTGGGGAAATGAGATGTCTCTTTACTGGGGAAATGAGATGTCTCTTTACTGGGGAAATGAGATGTCTCTTTACTGGGGAAATGAAATGTCTCTATACTGGGGAAATGAAATGTCTCTATTATCGGGAAATGAAATGTCTCTTTACTGGTGATATGAAATGTCTCTTTACTGGGGAAATGAAATGTCATTATACTTGGGAAATGAAATGTCTCTATACTGGTGACATGAAATGTCTCTTTACTGGGGAAATGAAATGTCATTATTCTGGTGAAATGAAATGTATCTTTACTGGGGAAATTAAATGTCATTATACTTGGGAAATGAAATGTCTCTATACTGGTGACATGAAATGTCTCTTTACTGGGGAAATGAAATGTCTCTATACTGGGGAAATGAAATGTCATTATACTTGGGACATGAAATGTCTCTATACTGGTGACATGAAATGTATCTTTACTGGGGAAATGAAATGTCTCTATACTGGGGAAATGAAATGTCTCTATACTAGTGACATGAAATGTCTCTTTACTGGGGAAATGAAATGTCTCTATACTGGTGACATGAAATGTCTATATACTGGGTAAATGAAATCTCTCTATTCTGGTATACATATATTGTCTTCATACTGGGGAAATGAAATGTCTATATAAGGGGGAAATAAATGTCCATATACTGGGGAAATGAAATATCTGGGGAAATGAAATAGCTCTATACTTGTGACATTAAATGTCTATACTTGGGACATGAAACGTCTATATACTTGGGAAATGAAATGTTTCTTTACTGGGGAAATGAAATGTCTATATACTGGGGAAATGAAATGTCTCAATACTGGTGACATTGATTGTCTCTATATTTGGGAAATGAAATGTCTCTATACTGGGGAAATGAAATATCTCTTTACTGGGGAAATGAAATGTCTCTATACTTGTGACAAAATTGTTTCTGTATTAGTGACATATTTACAAGTGACATTATATGTCGTCATACTGGTGGCATTAAATAATTATGATATAAAAATTTCAACACGTAACACGCAAAACAGATACATCAGGTATATGTAATACGATAATTACACGGGATATGAAAGTTTGTAGAAGGTTCACACAAACAGAAAGTGCATGTTAAGATAGCTAAACTAGATTGTAGCCATCTGGTTAGATAACTTATATATTTACGACCCGTATAATCGTAAACTAAGACATTAATGTGAACATATATTTAAAACATTTGGTTTGTTCAAAGACGGCCACATTGTAAATATGTAATATTTTGAGTATTTTCTGAAAAATAAGTCAAATAAATGAGTTATTTTCCGAAATTATAAAATAGTGATGTAAACTGATACATGTGTGTGAATTTGCTAAATTCTCAATAAATTTCTTATAATTATTTTTCTAAAATTTAAACATAAGATCATTTCTGATATGCAAAGGTATAAAATGTTATTTCTTATAAGTGAAATAAGTTAATAAGTTAGGTTAATAAGTTAAGTGAAATAAAACACATTCAATACATGCAAGGTACATGTAAATTTCGTTCAAGGGTGCGGGGAGCAATACTTTAACTGCTAACTTAAACAATGCGATCCGAACGTTATGTTTACTTTATACCGTTAAGTTCAATAGAGCGTTCAATTTCTTTTTTAAGTAGTAAAGAAGTATAGATACAAGTAGACAATACGGCAGACACGTACAGTCCGAGATTTGGGATAGTATGCGGGTAAAACAACACACTAATGTAAAAATGATATTCTATCTACACTTGTATACATATGAAAGTTAATAAAATATAATTATTAATGTTTTAATCACGTCAAGATTTTATGCTGTATCAAATACAATGTTTTTTTAAATCTTTATTAGGGTTTAGTACAACCTAAATCGTAAAAAATACTATAAACAATATAGAAATTACATTTAATGTCTCGCTATAAATAAAAACACCAGAAAGGTATTTGTTCGCTTCGCAGACGACATCTTTGCTTATTGGCGCTAAGAGTGTTCTTATTCAGTCATCACAATCATCCGTTATTTGTTTTGAATATTTTGAAAAAATAAAAGTATACGCACAAATAATTGTGAGATACGAACAGGAAAATAACAACAAAATATTAATTATGTTACGTCGTATTATGGGCAAACGACCAAACAGGACGCAGTACTTATTTAATACGAAACGATACCAAAATCCTGTTTATATGATAAAACACAATGTAAGACAATAAAATATAGAAATGGGTTACTATGATTACTGGTAAATGACACTGCAAATATCAAAGTCATAAAACTTTTTTTTATAAAACTTTATTACTGTTAAATAACTTACAATCTCTATCCAACACCAGTGGTGCATAACATTTAATACTTTATATGAGTGAATACCATAAAGAAGAAAAACACACCATAAAAATCAAAAATACCAAGAATAAAACGCAACGTCATAAAATTACTACTTATAGCATTGAAATATTTTCAGATGATGAGTGTTTCGTCAACAACAACAGACAACAACAAGCAAATAGACAGCAATATAATGAAAATATTGTATCTGATATATCTCAATTATTTCTCAATTACTCTCAGTTTCAGTGAGCTCGAAAGCAAAACCAAGAAGGAGGCACACTTGTCAAATGTAGCACATGATGAAAGAAAGTAATAATTAATCATCGTGCAGGTATTCACTTTTATAATTCAGATATACCTCTCAATAATCTAATACAAATCTACATTCCATGTCCCTGTACCTTTACCCGCGAGACAAAGTTTAGAAGATTCATGATTCATTTCTGATAACATAATATTATATGTATACAAACTATGAAATAACAAATAGCAATTTTGCGATTTTTCATCCAAGTGCATCCAAATAAAGTATAGATAAACTATCCTTGAAATATTGCATTTAAACTGCTTGCAACATATACCTCTTGTAAACAATTGACACATATTTGGAGGAAATAAATCTTTATTGTATTGATAAGCGTAAGTTAAATTAGCGGTAAGTTTAAGAAATAAAAATATTATAAATGAGTTCTGGTCTTATTGCCTTACCTGCCGACCCTAAATGCTTGCCATTACGATTTTACAAAATAATTTCTTAACAGATTATATTCAAATCGTAGAGTATACATGTTTGTGTATAATAGTATTATTATTTTTAAAGATACTATCTATGTTAATGTATAATTTAAGCTCTTGATTTATTGCCCACGATCATTACGCTTTGGCACGATTTAAGCCATTTTTAATGTGAAGTCTAAACATCATTTACAATGTGTATATTATTGTCATTGGCCTAATTTAAACAAATTAAAAATATTATTCAGCCCTAAAAATATTATTTTAAACTTACGCATTTAGCTAACGTTAAGATGTTGTAGTTTTATATCATTATAAGAGTTTTCATATATTCTGTTCTGTAATGAATTAGCTATTGAAGAAAATATTACAAAAAAACTTCAAATAGTATATTGGAAACATAAAACCATGAAATGTTATCTTATTCAATATAACTACTGAAATCATTTTTGTTTCTCTTGACATTTCATCTTGAATAAAAATGAAAGTTATTCGTCTGGTTGCAATCCTTCTTACATTCGAAATGTTATAAAATGTCTCGCAAAAATAGATATTGAATGATGATGAATTAAAAAAAAAAGCTTTTCCGAAAATGTTAAAGAATGTTTTATTACACGTGCAACATTTGTGGCCACATGTCTAATGTCGTATGACTTTAGGTTAAAAGTATTTGCTTTACACTTGACCTTTACATTATTAGATTAATTTTCAATTGATTTAACAGCCACGACATGTTCAGTATAACATAGTTTGGCAAAGAACATAAACAAGACTTGAAAAACGATTTAATCGTTAATAATGAGGAAAGAAAAAGGACATGAAAAAGAAAATGCAATAGAAGAAATGAAATGAAATGAGTAAAGAACATAATATATCAGAAGGAAATTGGAAAGAAAAGAACAGAAAGTAAAGAAAAGATTAAAAGGTAAGGAATTAAGAAGACAAAAATGGAAGATAAAATGGTAAATCCTTAAATATACTTTTTAACAATTTGAAAATAAATGAACCATCTTTTCTTCATCTCCGCGTATCAAATTTTATGTTATGACATTTAAAATGTATCTTTTTTAAACTTATATATAACCCATTTTACACATCGAGAGGATGCAATAAATCACTCTAAATTGGTTATAGTATAAGGTAGAATATTTACCAATCAATTTAAGCTGTTTTATTATGTCGGTTGTGTTAAGTTCTTCAATCAAGTGAAGAAAAGATACTTTATAATATGAATATTCACAAAATGTAGCATGTGATCATGTCATTAAAGACATTTGTTTTCATCAGAAACTGGAATACATTTGAGGGTACTATTATACAAATCAAAAAAGATAACTCAACTACAATGTGAGTAGTCAAAATAGAATATTTGCGTAAAAGATAGTTACTAAATCTAAAGAATAAATCTTAAAACAATAATCAAATAACTGCCAGAGTATTGTCGATAAACTGTTAAACAATAATCATGAAAGGAAATAACATGGATGTAAAGATGTCTAAATAACCAGAACCTTACCTAAATCACCAACTATACGTTCAACTAACAATTCAATTTATGTTAAAAACAAGTAATAGAAAGAGCACCGAAACACGAGGTTATCTGATTTGTACGAGGGGGCGTAGCCCCCGAGTATTAATCAGATTACCGAGTGTTTTGGTGTTCTTTCTCTTTTGTATCATAGTCAAACATAAAAACACGTTCCCTGTTGTCACAATATGAAACCCCGGCAAAAATGAACCAATGAACGAACATCTGAATATGATATTTATGTCGCTTTCCCTTTCTCTGCCGTCACAATATGTAAACCCCAGCAAAAATGAGCCAATCAATGGGCATGCTCTGGAGTGCGGGTAACTAATACCCGCACTCCAGTTAACGCACTGTGCATGTATATGTATACGATTAAACCCTGACACATTTGCAACAGAAAGGTCTCCAAACTATGATACAAACGAATAATACACTACATGTTTCTTAAACCTGTACACCCGAGATCAATGATAAAGTTATAACCTGACATTATGAAGCTCATCGTAAATTTCACTGAAGCGCGTACAAAATCCTGTTTTACAGATTATTTTAATACAGGTACAAAACGATAATATTATAACAAGGGTAAAATGCATTTAATCGAGTCAGATTTCTGGTTTAAATTTAACCCACACACACACTTTGATGATTTAATATAGTGAAAACCACCAATAAAGCAAAATGCTTTCAGAACCATTCTGGGAGTTTCAATGCTAAGGTTTATGTTGAGTAAACAAATAAAATGATTTTAGCTAGCCATTGGTACATTTTCTCATACAACAACAACAACAACATCATCAACTACAACAACCACTTTTTTCCAGTCATGTTACAGTTGTACCAACATGACATATTTAAAATGTAACGTGGATTTAACTTAAAAATAAGGATGAATGTTTTCAATAAATATATTATTTCCAGTCAGGTTTTGCATATATCCTGCAATCGGTCTTATGCATTAAGAATGTTTATACATATTTCCGGATTGTTTGTAGGGAACTTCCGTTTGTTATGAAAGAAAAAAAATCAAATAGTTGCTACTTAAAGTGAAGAAAGAAATCTAGTGAAAACACAGGTAAAGAAACAGTTCCTGTGTTTCATATACATGTATGACATATTGCACTTGTTTGATTTATTTTGTGATGATTATATCAAATATCTAGGGATTTTGAATAGGATGTAAAGAATTTACACAAACAAAACTTAATTATTAGGAATGCCCTTTAATATATCTAATATATAACTTCACACCCCTCCCTATGTTTTTTCTTTATTTTATTCCGACGATGAAATACTTATATATCATTTTGAAAAATAAGTAATATGTACATATTACAAATCATGCTCAGTTGTTTAAGCAGAGTCATTTTGAACTATTGCTAGAAACAGAGGTTTTCCAAAGCCAAAAATATTCTGTTCTGTCTGATTTGTATTATTCATAGTATGAACCGGTTATCTTATTGAAAACATGGATCGCTAAGAAATATCTTTTCTTACAGCATCAATTTTTATTTCTCACACCTTAAGTTGAGATTGAACCAGGAAGGAAGTATGTATAACATTGCAGTGTACCATAAACATTAACTATAGGTTCATTACGGTGTTTCCTGTCACAGTGTGGTAATCAGAGTACGTCACAAAACCAGGAAATTAAACGTTTGTAAATAAGTTTTACACAATAATGTGAATAAGTACACTTTATGGACAAGTAGGATTTCATTGAGAAATTTCACATACGGGAAGTATATAAAGAGGAAATAATAAACAAAACGTATAGGGAAGAAGATCCGAATAAATATAAATATTTTATGTGAATGGTTGCAAAATCAATAGATATTCAACAAATTATATCGTCCAAAAAATGGGCCATTGTAATGTTCAATTTTCTTAACATTTGATAGTGTTAAAATTGTTGACTTAAATTGCCCTTTAACGCACAAATATATAAATCTTCGACAATATCGCCTTAAGGGGACAAATAAAGGTGAAAATAGCAATATATCAACATGATAATAACACATGTTAGCTGAAAATATATGTCACTGTTGCACTTTAATAGTTGTAAATACTTTACTGTAACTACATTTTTACCTTATAAAGAAAACAAGAAGACAATGATAGTGTACTGAATATAAAGTACACATTGAGTAAGGTTCATTGACCTCGTAAAGATTATAAAGGACAAACATTACTTGTCTAGAACATCTAAATTTTAGCTTATATTCTATTACTTGTATTTTGAAAGCTGAAAGCTAAATCGATATAAGTGTTTAATGATTACTAATGAAAGATAGTTTTTTTTGTAATTAAATGCATGTAGAACAGTAGAATACAACTGAACGATATAAGTTATATACTTTAGTTCTTGCATAGGAATAAAAGACGTAAGATGTAGATTTTCAACGATTTATGCGACATTTTCAAATTGATTTTGACGAATGTTATCGTTCCTTACTGAATGTAAGACATATATATATTAACATTGTACAATATTAATTGATTTAGTTAAAGCTTACAGACATTAAAGAAAGTTTCATTGCTTTTAAGAAATCTTCCTTTTTCAATATTTGTAAACTTCACAACAACAGATGTAATCCGCCGTGTGGCAGCTGTAAAAAAAATTGCTCCGTTATTTACTTCAGTGTTGTTATATTTTCTGGTCCTTCAGGAGCATTGTTCCAAACATTTAATTTTGAAGATTAGACATCGCTAAAGCCGGTGCTAGGGTACATAAACTTAGCCCTAAAAAATGCTTACTTCTTTGGCAGACATTAAAGGACACAAAATTCGAAATATTGCTTGAGGAATCTATTTTATAACTAAAGTTTATTGCACATTGAAACAAAGTTTATCAGAGTATGTTGACGAATAGAGATAAAAATGTTAATATAATGATAAACTTCAACAGAAAATGGATGCGTATGAAACCTTTGCACAGTTGATCATATTTCATATCAATATGAAGATAAACGTTGCTATTCTTTAAAAAAAATCAAACCTTAATAAAACAAATCAAGATATTAACCTTGGTTTGAGATCATATATTACCTTACAAAGATTTGAAGGTGGTTGTATTACTTCCTATAGTATAATAATATGATGCATATATAAAACGATTGATTTTAGTTGTTCGGATTTGAAGTTAAACATCGTTTTAGAACATAAGTGTCTCCTTAAAAATGGCGAATCGTTGCTTTAAGCGTTTCTCTGTTACCTAACAGACATAGCGATCTAATCACGTGCATATAAAATGCACTTTTTTTACAATGTTAAGTGTAACACAATTAGCATTTTAATTTATGTGCCCTTTTCTTGAAAGTGTACAGACGGTCTTTCTGATGGTTAACTTTCTTTTTACCATTGTATTTATCACATGATATCAACACAATCTAAAAAGCAATTGAAAAGTCGCTCACACCTTTTCCAAGAGTGCTGTAAAAGCGGATATTGTTTACTCACTAAGAATTTAAAACTTGCGGCGATAACTATGTTTTAAGGATGTAACTTTTTAGGGCAACACTATTCCATTTGAAACTATCTGCCATGACTCTTTATTATAGGCAGTATATCACTTAACGAGATGGCAAGATAAGATTACAAAGTAAACAACCCATTATTTTAATGTGCATGCAAAACTGCTCATGTGCAAGCCCTAAATAAAATTTGATACACAGGAAAAGTCCAACTAATTGTACTGCGCGACGAGATATTGTCTGGGCATAACTCGTCTATATGTAGTAGTCAAAATATATTGACGTGCCAAAGCTTGGTTCTGAGATATTTTCGTTCTGGGCAGAATCTCGCTTGTAAAGGTGAGATATTGCCCAGAAACTAAAATAGCACAATATCTCGTCGCGCAGTTCAATTAGTTGGACTACTCAGAATCAAGCTTTGGCACGTCAATATATTTTGACTATTCAGGAAACTGCAGAGCAATTTAGTGCAATATATTAAAAGAAAAGCAAAGCTAGGAAACCTTAATGTATAATGGAGCGATTTACAATACTTTCAAAATTAATATCCACTTTAAAATGCCAATATAAAAGCAACCGGTAAGTGTAGTGTAAATTGTTAAAATCAACAACAAATAAAACAAGTTAGAATAACAATATATATGTCCTTAAGTTGATTTAAAGTTTATGACACATGTTTTATCTATTACTCTAGATACTTCTAAAAGAAATCAATGTAAACATAAATTCGTACGTAAACTATGATTCAAATCCTACCTTATTGAGAATATAAATCACATGTTCCGAATAGAGTTTTAAAGATAATAAAATCCACACCGTTCCTGTATTTAACACACACGCATTATTCACTAAAATAGATGTTCAGTAAACCAGTGTAAGGTGATCACTGATAAACGAATACCTTCAATAACTTTATGTATTGTATGTGTAGCTAGTTTACCGTGAATTTCATTGAAGCACGTTAAAGTTATAGATAAAAGTATAGAAACAGAAAGACAATGTGACAGTTATACTAAAAACAATAAGAGGTAAACTTGTACTTTGAACTTTCACGTTGATATAATAGCAGGAAATTGAAGTTTAATTATCATCACCAATATCACTACCACTAAACAACAACAACAACAACATAATAATAATAATAATAATAATAATAATAATAATAATAACAATAATAATAATAATAGCAATAACAATAATAATAATAAATATAATAATAATAACAATAATAATGATAATAATAATAATAATGGTGATGATAATAATGATAATAATAATGATAATAATAAAAATAATAATAATAATGATGATGATGATGATAATAATAATAATAATAATAATAATAATAATAGTAATAATAATAATAATAATAATAATAATAATAATGATCATCATCATCATCATCATAATCATCATCATCATCATCATCATCATCATAATCATCACCATCATCACCATCATCATCATAACCATCAACAATAATACAGTCAACAGCAACACCATTAGACCTCTTCTCTACCTCACTATTATAATTATTGTATGTTCATTTCTTGTTATATTGTTCCTTAACAATTTAGGCAGTTGTTACTTTAAAAGTACTTTAAGCATGAATATAATTTTTTTTAAAAAATCGGATTCTATACTGAGAAAGAACGAGCAAACGTGGAAAACAACTTTCTGAATATGAGAGAAGTGAACGTTTTGAGGTTCTAGAAGAATAAAAACAACAACAATCAAACACAAATCTAAATATATCCTTTTCATTTTTACATTTCTGTCATCAAAGAGCAGCTTAATATTCTGTTATCACTTTTGACGTGCACATTTTTATTACATGTTTTTTTCACGGCTTGGTGGAATGTAACAAGTAGAAGAAGAAAATATTTATCATAAATAAGGCATTTGCACTTACATGAAAATACTTTTCAGTGAAAAAAATTACGATAAGATTCACCATTATCTCTTTGTGTTTACTGCTTAATAATCGTAATGACTAAGATTATTTTACAACATTAGAGGATGAGGCTAGCAAATGGAAGAAAAAACGTCAGGCACACGTGGTATATGATATATTAAAACAATGGGAAAAATAGCAATTTATTTAATTAAAATATCCATTTCCACGCACAAAAGCTGAAATATTAAATGGACTTGTCCATGTATATTTCAATCTGGACATTTTATTACATGCACCGGGTCGACTGGTCAAAATATATTGACATCATGCCAAAGCTAGATTCTGAGACATTTTCGTTCTAGGTCAGAATCACGCTTCTAGAGGCGAGATGCCCAGACACAAAATAGCACAATAACTCGTGGCGCAGTATAATTAGTTGGACTACAAGTCTACCGATTGAATAGCGAACAGTTGAAGCCATGATCATGTGCCGCCTGATCTTGGTCTGCATGTCTCTGTCTTTTTCATTGGTAGAATAAGTTGCCGTCATTACTCTAAGGATTAAAGATGATTTGCTTTGTTCATATGCAGCATTATTAATAATGCATATCTTTTTAATTATTTTCCTGTCATTATTTATTAAATAGAACTGATAATATTTGACACCGACCTATGATAGCAACAATATACTGTTCAAAGTATGGCGACTTTCCTCAAGCTTCAAACACCTGTGAAATGTAACATGTACATTGTTTCAACAAATCTTACCTACTGTACTACAACTGCCTTTATAATCAATCCATAACCTAAATTTTATGTGAAAGCTTGGTTTCATTCTCTTTTTCGATTGACATCTGCGTTAAGATATACTTCGTTTTACAAATTCGTTTAGTGATCCGACGACATGCAACAGTTACCCATTGAATATCATTCAAAAAGTGTACCTGAGTATTTCCGTATTAAATACTTCAAAATCAGTGTGATAGCCTAGTTGGGCTCAACAGTTACAGGGTCAGGGTCATTTTTTTTCTAAGACCGTGTAGGGCATCCTGTAATATCATCCAAAACCATGATAATTGCGATTTTAAATATTATCATATCTTATATCTGTCTGTAGTGAAATTGTTTTTTGTTGTTGTTGTATTTTTTTAAAGTCTTTGTCAAGTGTATAGTTGATATAAAAGTCGCATATAGCAAAAGCTTAACGCAATGATTCAACACAGGGTAATTTAAATAATTTGTACGGGTATACTTTATAACATCAATAAAACATAGCTCGTCAACAACATTAAAAAGTAATGAAAACATATTAATATAACAAAAACATAATTTATTAATGTTCTAAAACTGATACCGAAGCGTTAACAGGATGTTGCATCGCAATGGGCTTGAGATACGAAACGACAGGTAAATAAAATGCAGAAAAATGAAACAGCAACGCATCAGAGATAATCTGTATTCCGAGTATTAATGCAATTTGTAAGTATATCAAATAATTGAAGCACTTTGTTGATAGACACCAAAATCAACAGCAAAAAGGAGATACCACATAAAAAAGATTGTAATATTATGAACAACTTCATTTCATTGGTCTTCGATGACACAAAAGGTACAGCAATTGTGCGAAATTATTGTTAGGTATGCAAAATAAACATAATAAGCAAAACTTTGATAACAACAAGAAAAAGATTGAGCAAGAATGCAATGTAGTTATTCTTTTATCTTATTCGAACCCGGTTGCCACGAGCTTATTGGCTTAGTCATATGTGGGCGGCGGAACACCTGCTGAATATAATATTTGATGACGGAAATTATAATTAATTATAAAACAGCATTTCGTTTTTGTAAATGCAAGTAAATACCTGCAAGAAGATCATCTTCAATTATGTAATTTATAGTTGATTGTATAGCTCGTTAGCTATGCACACAATCCTGTGTGGCCAAGTCATGTTGAGTAACGAGATTTGGCAATTTGATCAGGTTTAGCTGTACATTAATCATATAAAATGAATGAAGATCTAACGTATAACTACCCTTCATAAGTAGCTCCATAGGTTGTTCATTAAAGATGAAAAAATAATATTTATTGCATGTGTAGCAAGTAAAGTTTTATATATATATATGAAATGCATTGATAAACATTAATAACGATTACACATGCCAACACAGTAAACAATTATATTTTCCTGTTATTATGCAAAATTGTCAGTAAGTCACAAACCTTAAGTATCATAACAAATTTGATTTCAGTGACACTGTGCTCTTTTTCATATATTTAAATATATTTATCTCAACTGATTTAATACTCCGCGAACTTGCACATATTATCTTATAGACAAGACACCTGTCGAATAAAACATATCAGAAGAGAAATGAATCATAAGACAACCATATGGACCTACCATACACCTTTTGGAAGATAATCTTGAATGAACTTTCGAGTTCGGCAACATATACGATGAACAATATTTGAAAATTTCTACCCGTAGACCGCCTGTTCTAAGCCAATCAGAATGAAAATATTTAATTTTAAATGATAACAAAATGGACGACAAAATACCTCCAAAAGGGGGCGCCAACGGGGTACGCTACCCGCCATGTTTTAACAGTTTACCTACGCTTATTCATATGTGTATTTATCAAAAGGTGACTATGAGCTATAACGGCTTTTTTAATTGTGTGTTGAGATATTTATGAAAGAATCAAGCTTCTTCTTCTGCTCCTTCTTCTTCCTTTAAAATGTATATACATCTAAAACTCGAAACCAGTGTATAGGCTCATGCAGGGTAAACAAGATCACGCAAGAACACCATTAGCCCTATAGTTCAGGAAAGAATCTATTTTCCTATTTTACATAAAAAGTCAAATAACCTGGCTGAACGGCGATTCCTTGTATTTTCGGACATTCGTGAAAATTGAAACTGATATTTACATTTCAATCATATGTTAAGCAAAATATTTTACAATATTTTGGTTTCGTAGGTTTTCAATTTGATAATATTTTAACCATGAAGTTAACACATATACGGTAATAGAAATATGACAGTTAAAAATAAGTGATTCATACGTCCTCGTGATATAATTCCTCGCATCCGAACTCCTAACAGTGATGTTATTGAGCAATAAAATCACAGTTTGGGATATATTTTTTCTTAATTAAAAGGACGTTAAATCTCCTTTACTGGAAGAGAGTAGCACTGAATGTGAAATAATATATAATAAAGGAAGCAAATTGTAAACAAATTTGTATTTTTAACTACAGTTATTGTCAAAACAAAAAAGAAACAAACGATGGAATTTTATGGCCATTTATAGACAGTAACATTATATTTGGAAAAAAGATAATTCATTACGGAAATCACAGTAGTTTTATATCAAACACTAATTATATTTAGGATGTTGTGTGGTCAAAACGTTTGTTAAAGTATATGACTTTTCTTAAACTTTAATTTGAACATATTTTTACCAGGCCAGTTGAATCATCCTAAGCTCTGATTGCGGGAACTAACCAGCACTGATGTCATAATTATCAAGAAACATGGCCATGGTCCTGGTAGAGTTCCAACCTTAATCATCATACCAATGAACTCAACAAATTGACACGTCGTGTCAGTGGATTGTGTATATATTATGTACTTTTTTTCCCATTAATTTTATAGAATTGAAATACTCCACGAATCGTTCTATACGAGTCTCAGTCATATTCAAAATAGGAAACTATTTAATACACACATATAAGTTAGGTTGAAAATAATTTCAGCAATTTGGTGCCTTCGGATAAATTTTGCCTCGGTAGTTTTTCCTTATATTCGCGAAGAGAAATGAAATATCACATGGGACTTGGATATCAAAGAACGGGGAAAATTGCAGAATGCAACACATTTCCGAATATAATTATCTTGAATACTCGAGAACTATCTAGAGATGTTCCCATGTATTATCACCCTGAATAATTGGGATATCATAAATGATTATTTGTTACCATCATTGATAGGAAAAGACGTTATTTCCGGAAAGTAAACATAATTTATTTGTTTATATTATATTGCTATAGAGCAGTCGATGTGTTTAATTTTTGTTGTAATTTGTTTGTAAGTTTTGTGTGTGAACGAAAACATCTATTTAAAAGATATGTATATCACCTACAATACGGAGAAATAAGGGAAAGTTACTTGATTAAGTAATGTTATTTAGATATGCAATGTCTACAATTTCATATAGAAAACACGTGACATCATCAGCCTTATTTGCATGTAGTGACCATATATTGCTCTCTGTACTAAACAATCACTCTGACCCGTCAGACGAACGGAAGGTCAGTGTCTTCGATGGCAGCTTTGTATAAGTCGATATTCAAAACCTTTAAAACTGCAATCGTTAACTCAACGTTCAAGCTGACCAAATTGTTCACGGAAATTCAGCAACAAAATGCATTTTTCTTCATGCAATGCCACGTAAATAGCATTTGACACTAACTGACATTTCTTTGCACTGTTAGGAATTACTGCCACAGAAAACATATGTTATTCTCTCAAAATGTGAGAAATATAAATGGCACTAGTCTTAAACCAGCACTTAATTTATTATTTATATGCATGTTGCATATTCTGTCAGGTCATGTGTCGATTCATGTTTTATTTAAGGAAAAGTACATTTAATCAATGATGTTATATTTTCGATCCTTGAAGATCAGCACGACATTATTGTTGTGTATACTTGTTATGTGGTACTTTTAGTTTCTTCTTTTTGGCCATTTTCAATTTGGGTGGTTCCAGTATTCCTACTTGAATACTGTATAATCACCCTTAGGATATGTTGCCTGCTTTTTAAATTTGTCTTTTGACGTCTTATCTTTGATATGCAGGCTTCATAGCCTCAGATCCCCTTTCAAAATTCCATTTTAGTTAGTTCCGCCAATTGTTTTCTCGTTTATGGCAAAAGCATTTTTTACTTGGGGACCATAAGCCGCTTTTCATGGAATGGCACGGAAGTGTCACATTGAAGGTTCCATGATAACCGCCGTATGAACACATCTGCGGATGTTTCCAAAATCAAAATTTCACCATTTTCGTGTTAAATGTTGAATTCTGCTTAAGCCGGTGCTAGGGGGCGTGGACGGTAACTTGCACTTTCCAGTACCGTCCATGAACAGGCTCAATCAAACCGAGCCTGCAACATTTTCAATTTTGTTGTGTTGGATTTTCTTTAGGGATTCTGTTTTTCTCTATTTTGTTATAAATGATACACACTTCTTGAACTATCTTTTAAGTTTTAAGCTATTATATATATATTGCTAAGAATATCACACTGACTATCAACTACATAACATGCCAGAGGGAGAGAGGAGTGAATTAGGCAGAAATTTATCGTTCTGGTAACAAAAACTTACAAACACATTGTATAAAAACAAATGATGGCGGAAACATATTATCAGTGTCAAAAAAGACATTCAAGACCACTCAAATCATCAAAACTCGTTACCCTGCACGAAAGGTGAAAAACAAGAATCAAACAAATGAAGAATGTATTTTACCTGATGATTTTGCATTAACTTGCATTGCAAATAATAAAGTTGTATTCGGCTTCTGATTAATGGTTGCATAACGATATATTAGTACTGTTTTGGAACACTCATTCATTTAACGTCTCGAATGGTGCTACTTACATGCTGCTACTTGCGCGGTTCCCTGAGGCAATTTGAGTCGCTTGGTTCAGAAGGCATGGGTTTTAGACAGAGAATGTTTTGAAATCTGAATTTGAAAATGGCGTTACTTCTCAGACTTTATTATGTTTTTTTATAATATGAACAATGGTAAATTTACATTATTTTCTTGTAAATTCATAATTAACGCCACCGAGTTGCAACAATGTATTTTTTTCATCAAATAATCAAACACTTCATCCTACAAGCAAAACGTCTGATCGTAGGTTCGGAGACTTCCTAAAACCAAACAGACCATAAGGAAAATAAAAGTCAACTGTCATGTTAAAATTAAGTACATAATTTAATTTTTAACTCGGTAAATTCTTTAATAGGGGATTTAACGGTTAATTATTGGAGAAAACGTTTTCAAATATTCTCAGTGCAGCTTGTGGCAGTATATAACAGTCTATTTTATGGTACTGGCCTTTGGTGGTTTCACACTTAATCAAGACACTAGAGATAATTGGACGTCACAGTCGACATGAAAATCGGGAACTGTAACCTGACGTTTACGTCGATGTACCATTTTCATGTCCAGAGTGAGATATTTTTACATTGTAAGTCCCGTGTTTTTGGAACAATTATTGCTTGGCGACAGCCTTTGCCTCCACTGACACGACGCCACTCAATAGAACAAATACAAGAACTACAGGATCAAGAAAATAAAGTACAAATTTGTTGAGATTAAAAGGGTGCTAAATGTCACTTAATGCCTTCAAATAACGGTCTTCATGTTTTATCACTAAAATGGTCTACTATAGACTTGCAAAGAACTCGGCTGTGTATGGATTGTTGAAATATTTCAGATTGTCTTTGATTAAAATACTGTTTTTACTCTCAAGACGTCCAGACATCATACGCCTTATTTCTGTTTTATTACTGAAGCACATTATTAAATTTTCTGTTCCATTATTACATCAATGGCACTTACTGACATATTAGTGTTACAATTGGCCCAATGCTGCCTTCCCATTTACAAAGTGATTATTAATAACCATATTATACGTGTACATGCATCATGCAGACAGTGTAGGATCAACAACATAATACACTGTACGTTTACTGATTGTATTATGGAGACGAAACAATGGTCTATCATCAAGGAAGAATTAAAAAGGAACATCAGGAAAAGAGGCAAAGGCCATCGTTAATGAACTAATTTAGCAGTCTATTCGTAAATACATTTAAATTCACATTGTGTACTTTAGGTACTTTTAAGACCCTGCTGGATGTAATCGTAAATATAATTCGAAAACTCTAAATAGAATGTTTTTCAACGCAGGAAGAAATTTATTATTTTGATTACCTTAATTTATTTATGTTAAATATGATCTACTTCGAAAATAAACATTCTATTGTATTTATTTACTATCTAGTCGTGTGTGAAAACATATTTACTTTCCTAACTAAATATTGCAGTAAAATTTATTTTGAAAAGCCGCGCTACTTAAAAATATATTCGACTCTTAACAGATGCGATATGTGTGTGGTAAGACACATTAAGCATTAGATATTTTACAATTGATATTGCAAACATATTTTAAGAACGCACAATAACAAGATAACAACTTAAATTATTAATCTACTTAAATTGCAATATATTGAAAGACGAAACAGGCCTAAAACATTTTATGAAATCTTTCCTAGCAGAAAACACATGCCCATCATATATACAACCACGTGATCTGATTACTATCATTATATTGTGCTTATAACACATAAAAGGGAATCAATACCACACTCAATGTTCTCGTGTCTTATACGAATTTGTTTTATAGGAATTTGTTCAAGAGAAGGCCTATTTGACTCAAACATTTTCCAAAATAATCTTACCAGTCAGTTTTATATAATCGACAGTGTCTGCAATAAAAAAAGTGCTATTCGATGACACCATTTTATGTTTAGTCATAATATAATGTCACAATATTGACCAATACATAAACATTCACATTTTATGAAATAAATCCTAGGCTACCACTCTACTTCTATGTTACGAAAACTCAGAACATTGTAAAGAAGAGAAAGCATCCACTTTGATAACAAATAATTCAAATATTTTATCATCAAATTGTATAGAAAACATTCACTTTTCGTGAAATGAAAGTATAACATTCAAAATCATCACTTCTCATCTTAGAACGTGGGTGTTAAAAAAGATGTTAATATGTCTCTACTGAAAATAGATGTTAATATGTCTACTGAAAATAAAATGTCCGTATCGATAACGTATTGATATCCTAAGATGTATTTTACACATAAGCAATTCTAATTCAAAATGATCATTATACTGCAGACTGCAATAAAAGCTGTTAATAAAGAAGACAGACTTGAAAATTAATATGTGCGACTTAATTTCCTCCATGTGAGAATGTATAAAGAATTATCCCTCCCTAAATAAAAAGATAAAATGATGACATTACTTATTTAGATAATATGGGGCGTCCGTGGCCGGATGGTTAAGGTCGTTGACTTCATACCACTTGCCCCTCACCGCTGTGGGTTCGAGTCCCGAAATACTTCGGATTCATGTGAGGAAGCTATCCAGCTAAAAGCTGAAACGTCTCCATATGACATATAATGTAAACCCAATTAAACAAACAAACACACTTAGCTAATATGAATATATATTAATCCCATTTACACGTTTAGGATAGGTACAGATACGTGTTACACCTTGCTAACCCATTATATTCAGTTCACTTTCAATGAGGATTTGAAAACTTAATTGATATATAACAGTGCTGTTTTGTCATTTGATTCATTTAGGAAAAAACTCAACTGATATTAAACAGTTGAGTTTTTTTCTTTCTTTTTTTTGCACCTGTTGTATATCAGTGTAGTGTTGTTTTTTTTTAAAGAGATTGGAATGGGGCTGGTACATCACATATTCCCAGTTGCAAAAACATAGATTGATTAGCTGGTTTTGGTTCATTTTTTCTAGGGCTTACATTTTAAACAATAGGAAAGGGCACAAGAGAGGGAAAACACACTAAGCATAGTAACTCTATGCTGATTTTCGATACCAAAAATGATAAAATTGCGATAAAACAGTTATAATATATAAAACTCGTGAGTTACAGAGGTAAAGCATTGACTTGTTAACATCTCGGGATGGTTCTGCTAAACAAATTGTCTCGGCCTAACGGCGTCGGCATTTTTTTTCGCAAAAAACATCCTTCGATGTCGCCCAAGCCGGTGTTATAACTCCATCTTTCATATAATATAACTATTACTTATATACGAATGTCAATATCTTTATATTATATGTTTATAGACCAGTGAAGAAGACCAATAACAAAACCTTTCTTTCAGCGTTCATAAGAATACGTAACGATATACAATAAAAAGAATCAAAGGATAAATCCAGGAGGATAATTTGACAATCTCGACTTTATGAAAGGGAAACGAGAGATAAATTGAATCCTGATGATGACTATCAATAAGATTCGCATTTACACAAGTTGAACCAGAGTGTTCTTATAAATGTTTCCTCTATTTTAACATTCATTTACCATATCAACAACTTTCAATGCTGACCTATTTTTCGCAAGTAGAGAGACAAAGAGAGAGGGAGAGTTTGTTTTGTTTACATTCAGATATCTTTTGTTTATATTAAAAAGTAGGTTCTGATAATTTTCATCTAACACGAACAGCTTCAAGTCAATTTTGTTCCAAGTTCAGTACGAAACAACAATTTCTGTAATCTGTATTTGTTTTAATGAAATTAACAGGAAATAACATAAGGTCCAATAGGTTAGCCAAAAAGTTCAGTCGTTCAAATACAAAGAGAGAAGCGGGCTACGTTCGATGATTTGCTTACAAATCGTTATCTATCTTCAGATACGTGCAAGATATGTTAATTGTTCTGATTATAGTCGAACGGACAGACAGACAGGCAGACATTTCATTTCAATCAAACAAGGCTTATTTGCCAATGATGACATGATGATAGCTTATTTACAAATTAATGAACATGTCCATATTAGGCAAAACTGACATTACATGGCAATAAAGGAAAATGTCGTCATGAAACAAATACTTCCTAAAAAAGTAGAAATATATTAACGCATGTTTTTTTATATATTTATATATGATATATTTTGAAATTAATCTAAAGCTAAATCAAACATATCTATCCACCAATATAAACTAAGACAAGAAACGAAAAGCTGTATTATAATTCATGCATATTTGTTGTATCTTTAATTATTCCACATCTTACCGAAACGACACTACAAGATGGGTCATATGGTAAATTTCATAGAAAACACTTTTTACCGTTATAACTATAGAATTATTATTTAAGTTACGTTGGTTTTATTAATGTAGAAGATGGTGTTGACCTCCATATAACTGTACATCTATTTGTGAACAAATGATGTTTAACACTTAAGAAAACTAGTCTTCTGGTGGCAACTGCATCTTCCCGCACGACTATTATAGAATTTCAACCCACAATAAAGTAAAATAAAATGTACGGAAGAAGTTAGAAAAGCAAATCAAGAAGTTTCAGATATATATATGCAAAATGTTTTTTTAAATAAATAAATCAAACGCTTAGAGATTTGAATGGACGAGTATGTTTTACTTTCAAATTGATAGTTTAACATTATACACATCATTATCAGAATGAAGTAGTTCGTTATGAGTCTTTAAAGTCTGCACAACTCCATGAAAATTATGAATTATTTAGATATCAGTTTCAAATGATCTGATATCAGTCTGAAATATTTTAAGTGGTATTGTGTGAATGAATTGTTACGTGCATACCAGCTATACAAAAATATGTGTGATAAAAACAGATGTGCAACATGCATACAGGTATCTTTATCACTGCAGATAATGAAGCAGTCGACATACACATTATATAATCCGAACATAATGAAATAAAATATATAACACTACTTCGCAAATACAATAAATGATAACGTTAGTACATATTTCGTGGACAATACTAGCTTCAAATACGGAAAACATCCTTAGTATTCGTATACGAATCTGGGATGGCTTTAAAACATAATGATGGTTTATAGTTCAACCAAATTTTACGTTAAAAACTTATGTATTGCATGTTTTCGTACTATTACTAATAAGATGCCCTTATTTTCTAAGAAAATAATGATAACTTACCCAGCTAGTATAATATTTCCTTAAATTTGTAAGACACTTTAGTTTTCAGGTAAATCAACTTAAATCCTGGTTATAACATGCACCTAATGTATATTTATTTTTCTCACTGCAATGTGATTACATTATACAGAAAATGTAAATAAACCAGCACGTTGTGATCCCTGACAAGTGAAGAACGCCAATAACAGAACATTCCTTGCAGCATTCACTGGAGCACTTGATATAAATACCGATATACGAGTGAAATATCAATGAATATATTGTGGAAGATAGTTCTGTCGTTTTCCAATATGTAATATATTTAATTGTTCTTAATTGTTTTGAATTGTTTGAATTGTATAACAGTACATTATCAATGAGAATATAATATAACTGACTATAACCTTAATTATTAATGAAGAAAATCTACTAATTTCAAGGAAATCAAAAATAATTAAAAAAATATCCAAACATCTACTTCTAAATGTATACAATCTTGGCATTACTACATTAGAATTTATTTTTTAAAAGTCTTTGATATTGTTAAACACTATTTGTCACAATACCATTTTTATTTGTTACAATAGCTTGCATGTTTCAGGGATGCATTGTTTCAACTTGCGTTTTATGGTGTACTGCAGACTGTCGATGATGTTTGTGGCTGAGCTGACCTTTCCAGACACACCATGATACGGGTTTCTTTTCACTGAGTGACTGTATTGGTCCTGTGATACAGTGTACACAAGTAATAATTGCCTTAGTCCAAACATTGAGCTGGAGGAATAGCATAGTTCCTTAAAAGTTCAACTCAAAGCTTACTATTTAGTCTTTAAGATACATTCTGCAGCATACCAGCTCTATAGCAACATGATACATATGTACATCATAATGGCCAGGATACAAGATAATGAAGTTGTTCATGTGACTTCCATGAATAATATTGGACCATCAATTTAAAAAAGCTGTTCCTTTTTGTATTTTCAACTATGCAGTGTTAGCATTGATAAGATGGTTTATATTGTTTGTGTCCACTCACTCTATAGCAATGATGATATACTGTGCCAAAGGACACACACGTCATGAAACATGTCGCTGTATTATTTCAGACTGGCAATATCAAAAGTTATAAGGAAAATACTTAACACTTATAATAAAAGCCAAAGTATTTTGAATACACCAATCTTTGGATAATCTGAGGACAAAGATATTAATAGTATGGTTTCTTAACAAATGGTAAAACATTAAAGTGTATACATGCGGTTTATTTACGAATTAAAAATGTTAGAGTGTAAAAACAAACATCTTTCTGTTTCTTTCCTGTGTCTTTACTTTTCATTAATCGCAACAGAAATATCTATTATTTAATTTAGCTTATTATTTTCGTTGCGGTTAATAAACTATTTCGGATATACTACGTAAGCAAAAACGCAGCAAAGTCTCTTAAACTATAAATATTAATATCACATCATTATCTAAATATTACTTCGCCAGGTTACATAACAAATGATCATATTAATTCTTTAATTTATCGAGCACCTACATTAAACATTTTTGCGTTTGTTATTACTAGAATAAGTTAGTTTATGTGCGATAGGAAACTGTTGACCTTTTCATTTCTATTTTATAGAAAACAAATGATATATCATAGATTCTAATTTGTACCATCAACCCACACACTTACAGTTGGTAATGTGATTGAATACATATTAATATCTGAAATTTTTAAAACGTCCTCCAAAAATAGGTAGCCAGATGTTCGCTAATATCGCACTACAGAATTACTGAAATATTCTTGGGAAATATTTATCATATTTAAAAGCAGAAACCAAAATAGAAATGTCCTCATAATGCGACACACTTTCCAGACCATTTGATACCTGAAATGTTACTTTGTCGTCATTATATTCTGTTTGCCACATTAACTTTAGTGAATGTAAAGGGGTGTCTATCTATACTTAATGTCTTCACTTATTACGTTTTTAACTAAACATATATTCAAGTTTGGAGAGTACGTGTAGCTTAAAAAGACTATGACTAAAGAAAGATAATGGTTATGAACCAAATTGTTTCAACACTAGTGACAATTATTACAAAGCGTTTGCCAAACAAAAAAGACGAGAACAAAGATCAACAAGGCAAAGGCGACGTTCACAGGACGTAACCCCCAACAAACCCGAGCAGGGCACCCAGAAGGCACCAAACCAAAACCGGGAGTGGACATAAACAATATAAACACAGTCAAAGAACTCATCAATGCTAACACTGCATAATTACAAGTACAAAATGGAATACCTTATTTAATACAATTCAGAGACAAAATAATAACTTGTAGGTTGCACTGGCATATCAATTGTCTTCTACATGTTCTATGCAAGATTAGGAACGGTTCTCATGAAATAGAGAAAAACGGAATCTCAAAAGAATGCCCAAAACAGCAAATTTGTATACAATGCAAACTCAGTTTAGTCGAGCATGTTCATGAACAATAGTGGTAATTGCAAACTACCGTCCACGAACCCTAGCACATATTTAAGCAGAAATCAATATATAAACATTATAATGGTTACATTTTGATTAAGGAAACATTCGCAGATATGTCTATATGGCGGTGTTCACGAATCCTTTAATGTGACACGTTCTTGTTATAAGATGAAAAGCGGCGTATGGTAGAAGCAGAGTAAGCAAGAAATTGTGGCAGAAATGAATAAATTGAATGAGGTCAGAGCTTACGAAGCTAGAACATTTGTTCAGCATTGCAAGAACAAAAATAGTAAGTGTATATGAAAATTCAAATTTACGTTGAATGCAATATAATAAATGTCTTTATTCACGATATATAAGTTTAAAACATATATAATTGTGTATTGTGGTTTCTACTAGTGTTGTACAAGACAAAACCCCACCTAGTACCATGATTAAGAAATTTAACACAAGAATAAAGCTTCTGATGAACAAGCAACGTATATGATGACTGCAATTGAGTTTCAAACAGATACATTGAAATTTCAAACATTGGCAAACGATGTCTTCCTTGAGTTAATGAAAACAATAACCCTTCCGTCTGTTCAATAATGCACTTCACATTATAAACTATTTCATATTCCGCCACTCTGGGACAGAGCAGCAAAGGAAACATGTAGATTTATACAGCTATTTGTTTGTAAAGAATGTTTTGGTTACTTTCAAATTTATTTATCCAATAAATTGTACATAAACAACGTTTACAAACATTTCACAACGACTGAAATGGAAAACAAGTAAAACAATACCTATAACAATACCTCTCCAGTAAAGATAAATTTCAAAACAAAAAGTGCCGAACACGAACTCTCCACATTTTCATTTCACTTAGCTTCCTTTCATTGCGAAAAGTATACTTCAATTACAACATTTAAGTAAAATGGAAACAAATGAAATAAACAGTAAAATTGGTATGTTATTCCAAAGGTGGACGATCAAAAGTAAAATAAATTCGAAGATTCGCACGTTGAATGCGGGTCACAGATAGTATTGTATGTGATTTTATGGAAATTAATGACAATATTTTTGGTGCGTTTTTGTACTTAACGCAGAGTGCCTCAACAACTTAGTTGTTTTCAATAAACATTCAGAAAATTAATCAAATTGTTGTCAAGTGAACAAGATAAGCAATATATATATACATAATTGTTTCATTGATAAATTATAAAGCATGTAAAGTTTTTCTTGAGTGGCGGAAGTCATTATCATTTCTAAACTTTTCATTCGTATCAATCTTATGTTTTTATTTAGCTAGAATTATTAATTATTAACTACCCCTTTACATTTTTTCTTTTTTAATATTCTTGTTGTAAAAGAAATGGCTGAATAGCTTTAGCCCAATTGAATTATATTATAACCTCAATGGATATTAGCAAGACGTTTAAATGATTTAAATGATTTTATCAATTAAAGAAAATAGCATCGCCAAAACCATTCTTTATTTTGACCAGTAGTTTGTTTAGACTGTTAATGCATTAAATGTAAAATTTTAAAATGTTTAAAGATGTTTGTATTGTTAAATGCATCGTGTAGTATTTAGTTGCGGTTTAATGCGTTCTTTACATTTCTGATTCTTATATTATCATTAAATTAATTAACAATAAAATGGCCATATTAAAGATTACCTTTCGGTGCATTTAATGGTAAAGTGATAGAACGAATTAATTGAAAGTGTCCTAGGTAAGAAAATAAACTTGAGGTTACTAGGCAGAAGATTCAAACGATTACATAAATATATAGGGATTAAAAGGAAAGGTAAAATGGATAGAAACTATACGTAGTTCACACACTTATGCATTAAACAATTCTTTTATAAAACATTCAAAATTATAACAGGTTGTACGAATCAGGTGAATATAAAAGACAATCTGAATATTAAAAGAAACAACGTAACGTTTAATTCTTGAAGACTCTAAGTATAATATATCCAACAATACACTGACTATATTTCTTTCTTGTCTTTCAATTCTGATGTAAATGAATACATTTATTCCAAACAAAGTGCTTCTTCCAAACAGCAAGAAAAACATTTTTATTGACGGAATTGTTTATTCATTCTTAAAATATCTAATGTTATTCTCTTTACCATCTACATCCTGAATCTTTGACTCATTTGCTACATAAAATCGTGCAAAACATAGATTTACCTTTTGAGATATTTGTATTTTTATTATCATCATTTATTGGAAATTCGTGTAATACACATATGAACTGATGGAGCCAAAAGCCATGAAGTCATAAATTGATACCATAGATAATAACCATCATTATTTTATGTCGACTATGCAAATTGCCGTTATATAAAACAGAAGAATCAATGATATGAACATATACGATAAGAGTTACAATGATATGTCTGTTAATGAAGAGATTAGTGTATGAGGTTCTTGCTTTGATACCGGTAATGTCTATAAGACTTGTCTTTCATTCTCATCCTTTTCCATTGTGTAAAATGTTTTGTTTGTTATATATTTGTATGTATGTACATTATATATACTTTCGGGAATAAATATGTTTAAACTAATGTCGGGGAATGTAATATAATGTCAAAAAACGAATTTATAAGCCATGGATGAATTGGTAATCTTTAAAGACATATCAAGATTTGTGAAAATGTGAAGCTATATAATTGAGTCGTTTTGCTTTAATATAATAATTATGAATAATGTTAGTACATAATCCTGTAATGTCAGCATGTTCCAGAAACGTCGTATTTGTTAAACATACAACATGTTATGTTATCATATCATAATATCGGCACACGTGAACTGGTAAGTCAGCCGAATAGCTCGAAACGCGACAAAATAATTGTGTTTATATTAAAAAGTCTAAGTTTATGCAAGTTATATATATGTGCTAACATGCATCTGAAACTAATACCATAATTAGGTTATTAAATATAAATGAAACTCACATTTCTATCCTAAAAGGAATTCATCCACAGTAGCAGAACTCTCGAAGTGTTCAATGGATAATTTCAAGTTTAGAAATAGTTGGTTAAATCAACAACATTCATGTATTAAATTAGTAAATTATCTTTATCATGGAATATTACAAAACATAATGTATAGTAGCACGTTGTGATTCCTGACTAGTTAAGAAAGCCAATAACAAAACATTCCTTTTAGCGTTCACTAGAGCACGTAATACATGTATATATATATATATCGATATACAATTGAATTATCTAAATATAGATCCAAAATGACAATATGACAAATTATGATTACAATTGGTTGGTAAATGTGATAAAAGTAGAGTTATCTTTCTACCACTACTCTTCTAGAAAAAGTATTTATGCATATTATTTTTCATAATAAATTATAATCATATAATCTTATTATTGCCCCAGAATATTTTTAGGCGGAGACAAAAGGTTCAACAATCTATGTTATACGTTCAGAAGTATTCTGTATATTACAACATAACATTGGTTATCAATTTGATTGTTATGTTATAATATTCATTAAAAGAATACAAACATACACATTTACTATACAAGTAATGTTATATATGACAAAGACAATGTCAGTACTACGGTAACAATACTTCAATTACTTCATCGACAGTGTTTTCTGTTTGGGGTTTAACACTTTTGGGATTTATAAACCAAAATGAAAAATCGCACTTCTGTCTAAATCTTACCAAACGGTATTTGTATTATAGTATGAAATATTCACCAGGAAAGGGCCGATTTTACACCTCTTTATAAATTATATTTTCGGTTCTTTAGTGTCTTACGGATCGTAAGTCGACCATACTACTTTTCCTGACATTTTTAATTAATTTATGCGGCATACAAACATAATTCATAGGGAAAATACCAAGGTATGAGTTATTATATAAACAACACAGCTGACCTTTATACTTGTTTATAGTTAAGAGAATGAAGCTAAGTATCAACAAATTTCCGCTGCTTTCATCTAAAGTACAAATGCTCATTTTTGCAATCACAAACACTGTTTCATACAATATATCAATTAAGGTTTTGTCAGCAGCCAACGATAGTTTCCTAAGTATTGTTTAAGGATATGGATGAGATAAATGTCGCTGTATCATCAAATATCATCGATAAGTTTATTTGTTCATGTAAGTTCGGATTAACACCACTATTGTAAATGATAACATGGATGTATAATGACCTAGAAAGATTGACACGAATATTTGACCTCAATAACACGATCTTATTATGATAAGTGTTTATAATCAGACATTGTTATTAAACCTTTTTCATTTGTTAATGTTTTTGCCATTATACTATATACGTATTATTGTCTATGATAGTGTTTAAGTATTCATTATTGATGTCAGAAGTTTCCAGATAACATCACGGAAATGGGTATCAAACACTATTTGCAAGCTGCCTCAGAAAGAAAAAATAGTATTGCTATCATAGACTAGATAATTGATTAAAGCTACACATATGCTTGCTCTGAAACACTACCAACATCACGTTTTACAACCACTCCGAGCACTTCATCAGGAACACCACCACTTGCACTTCTAACACTATTACTAATACAGTATCAACATCTGATACTTTAACTTTTAGCGTTACCAGTAATCATGCTTCTTTCACAATCATATATTGGGGTTTGTTTTATTTCTTAAAGGTACATTAAGGCCCAGAAATAAAATGCTTTTAAAGCGTATTAATTTTCATGTCCCGTATAGTTTCCATATGTTACTCATTTGCCAGTTACCATTACCTGAAACGTTTTTGTTGTTGTTTTGTTTCATTTTTGGCTATATGTAAAAAGACAGTGATTTAGTATTTTGTATGGAAGTCAAACTACTTTGTTCACATTTTGATTACTTTAGGACAAATAATTTCACATTCAGAGCTACTTTCGTCAAGTAATAAGCATCTAGAAGGCTCTAAAACCATTACTTAAACGATAAAAGCACATGTTTGCCCTTTCTAAAGAATGAAAAAAGAAAATGTATTTCTAAGGCATAATGTACCTTTGATGTATCGAAAAAAATAAAATGTAATGTCTTTTGAAAAATTTCATAACGTACATGAAACAAAATAATATTTTTTATGCTAATGTCGTCAAATAAAACTATATTTGACAGAACAAGATCGAATTTTACTTTATATATTTACTTAATAATCTTTACACTTTTATATTGTCATGTTTGTACGCGAGACTCACATGAATATGAATGATGGAAAAAGTCGAAACCCCGATTTTAAGGGGCTGCGTTGTTGATTTGACCGGTCTATATGGAACGCCATAGCTGCCTTATATAAACACTTCTAAAGTGGTCATGTCCTTTTGACAGATATTGCTGTGGTTCTGATAAATGGTTATGTGGTTTTAATAAATGGTGATGTCGTTGTGATAGATGGTCCTGTAGTTTAAATAAATGGTCCTGTGGTTTTTAAAAATGGTTATGTCGTTTTGAAAGATGGTGCTGTAGTTAAAATAAATGGTGATGTGGATTTAATAAATGTGCTGTGGTTTTGATAAATGGTTATGTCATTTTGACAGATGGTGCTGTGGATTTAATAAGTGTGCTGTGGTTTTCATAATGGTTGTCGTTTTGAAAGATGGTGCTGTAGTTAAAATAAATGGTGCTGTGGATTTAATAAATTGTGTTGTGGTTTGATAAATGGTTATGTCGTTTTGACAGATGGTGCTGTGGATTTAATAAATGGTGTTGTGGTTTTGATAAATGGTTATGTCGTTTTGAAAGATGGTGCTGTAGTTAAAATAAAATAGTGATGTGGATTTTAATAAGTGGTGCTGTGGTTTTTATAAATGGTTATGTCGTTTTGACAGATGGTGCTGTGGATTTAAATAAATGGTGTTGTGGTTTTGATAAATGGTTATGTCGTTTTGACAGATGGTGCTGTAGTTAAAATAAATAGTGATGTGTATTTAACAAGTGGTGCTGTGGTTTTTATAAATGGTTATGTCGTTTTTGATAGATGGTGCTGTAGTTTGAATAAATGGTTGTTGTGGATTTAATAAGTGGTGCTGTGGTTTTGAATAAATGGTTATGTCGTTTTGACAGATGGTGCTGTAGTTTGAATAAATGGTGTTGTGGATTTAATAAGTGGTGCTGTGGTTTTGATAAATGGTTAAGTCGTTTTTGACAGATAGTGCTGTAGTTTGAATAAATGGTGTTGTGGAATTAATAAGTGGTGTTGTGGATTTGATAAATGGTTAATGTCGTTTTGGCAGATGGTGCTGTAGTTTGAATAAATGGTGTTGTGGATTTAATAAGTGGTGCTGTGGTTTTGATAAATGGTGATGTCGTTTTGACAGATGGTGCTGTAGTTAAAGTAAATGGTGCTGTGATTTTGATAAATGGTGATGTAATTATGTATATGGCGCTGTGGTTTTGATACATGGTGCTGCAGTAATGATAAATGGTGATGTCGTTTTGATATATGGTCGAGTCACTTTGGTACCTGGTGTGGTCAATTTATATACGGTGTTGTTGCTTTGATAAATGGTGCTGTAATTTTCATAGATGGTGCTTTTGTTTTGATAAATAGTGCTGTGGTAATGATAAATGGTGATGTCGTTTTGATATATGGTGGTGTCACGTTGGTACCTGGTAGTGTCATTTTATATATGATGCTGTTATTTTTATAAATGGTGCTGTAATTTTGCTATATGGTGATGTTGTTTTTATAAATGGTTATACTATTTTTATGTATGGTGATGTTCTTTTTATAAATGGTGATACTATTTTGATATATGGTGATGTTCTATTTATAATTCTAACACGACCCGCATTTTTCCCTATTGAACATAGAAGTTTTTTCAAAATTGATTCCATTGTTTTCATCAGTTAAACATTTCAATTTTAATTTTAATTTATCAATCTCAGAGAAAAACATTTAACTCTTTCCTTCATGAGCATATTGTGAAAAATGGCCGTTTTCATTGAAAAGCCTCCTGTTACAAGTTCAACTGCTATGGAACTATGAAAAATGCTTTGATACTGATGAAAATTGGCACAAGTGTTGACTGGACAATAGCCTGTGTCTTAAATTTCCTGTAACATTGGCAACAGGGGAACGTCTCACAATTGCCAAAAATCACTATTTTGCATTGTTTTTTCTTTCCATCAAAACAAACTGAGTTCAAAGTGCTGCAACTTCTCAAAAAGGCTTTTCAGCGTTGGATACACGTTACCTTACGATCGACCTGAGGCTATTTAGCCAGTCACATGTCCAAAATTTTCTTGGCGATGAGGGCGACTGTTGCCTACTTCAGCCTCCCCCCCCCAAAAAAAAAAAAAAAAAAAAAAAACAGAAGAGGGCACATCCCCTTGATGAACCATTTTGATGGGGGCGGCGCCGAAAAAATGGTCACTTTTTTTAACAACATTTCTCAAACGAAAAAACAGTGTCTAGGGCCTAAATAGGGCATTTTTTCACTGTTTAATGCCTCAAAAAAGGTGAGGGGGGTCTACAAGCCGTCAAAAACACGTCTATATGAGGTAAAGGGGTTAAAGGAGGTTTCGCCATATATTTTCTCAGAAAATAAGTAAAATGACCATCTCCACAGTTCAGAAAGACATCACCATGTACAAAAATCACATGTATAAAATGACAACTCCATATACCAAAACAGTATAACCATATACCAAACGGCATAACAACATTTCAAAACGACATTACCATTTATCAAAAACACAGAACTATTAATTAAAACCACCTCACCATTTATCAAATCCATAGCACGGTTTATTGAAACGACATAACCATTTATCAAAATTACAGCACCATCTTACAAATCGACATTATCATTTTATCAAAATTACAGCACCATCTAACAAAACGGAAAATAACCATTTATCAAAATTACAGTACCATATATAAAATACCAAAGAATATCTTACAAAACGACATAACCATTTATCAAAATTACTGCACCATCTATAACAACCATTACATCAACTAAAAAAGAACGACCTAACCATTTATCAAATCCACGCAGCACCATCTTACAAAACGACATAACCATTTATAAAAAATACAGCACCATCTATAACAACCATAGCATCAACTAAAAGAACGACCTAACTATTTATCAAATCGACAGCACCATCTAACAAATTGACATAACCATTTATCAAAATTACTGCACCATCTATAACAACCATTGCATCAACTAAAAGAACGACCTAACCATTTATCAAATCCACAGCACCATCTTACAAATCGACATAACCATTTATAAAAATACAGCACCATCTATAACAACCATAGCATCAACTAAAAGAACGACCTAACTATTTTATCAAATCGACAGCACCATCTAACAAATCGACATAACCATTTATCAACATTACAGCACCATCTATAACAACCACAGCACCATCTAACAAAACGACATAACCATTTAACAAAAATTACAGCATCATCTATAACAACCACAGCACCATCTAACAAAACGACATAACCATTTATCAAAATTACAGCACCATCTAACAAATCGACATAACCAATTATCAAAATTACAGCACTATCTATAACAACCACAGCACCATCTAACAAAACGACATAACCATTTATCAAAATAACAGCACCATCTATAACAACCACAGCACAATCTAACAAAAACGACATAACCATTTATCAAAATTACAGCACCATCTATAACAACCATAGCACCAACTAAAAAGATCGACCTAAACCATTTATCAAATCGACAGCACTATCTAACAAAACGACATAACAATTTATCAAAAATAACAGCACCTTCTATAAAAACCACAGCACCATCTTACAAAACGAGATAACCATTTATCAAATTCACAGCACCGTCTTTTAACATGACTGCACCATATATCTTAATTACATCACCATCTATCTGAACGACATCACCATATATGAAAATAACATCACCATCTATCAAAACCATAGCACCATCTATAGAAACGACATCATCATTTATCCAAAGGACATCACAACTTGATAAGAGTAAATATAAGGCAGCTATGGCGTTCCATAGGTCTAGCAATATTCGAGTATGTAATCAAGCGATGCTGTCACTCGAATGTGTACATGTGCGATTGTGAAGATACTGAGATATAGTTATCATAACAAATGTTAGACACATACAAGAAAGTCAAGTCTATCTTGCTAATCTGTGATACATAGTGCTGCGAGGACATAATAATGTACACACAGATTAAGTATAATTATGCTTAATGAAGCCTCGGAGATTTCAATGCATGATTAATTATAATTATAAAATATAAAAAATGAAAATGATAAAATAGCAGACATTGAAATACGTCATAAACTACGACAAAACTCACAATTCCTTTAAAAAATTTAATAGCATAATGTACAAAGTAATGTATATAAAAGTAGCAAAAGCACCATACTTTTCTAAAACATGAAATACAGACACGCAATTAGATACTTACCTTGGAACAATGTTTCATATTGTATGTCATGCATAGGCGTGCATAAATTTGAAGATAATCCCAATTTTGTCATCTTATTTTTTAAATGAAACAATATACAATTTAAAATTAGACGACCTTCACATTATAAGAAAATTGTTAGATACTGTGTCTATCTCCAAGCATCGACCTACTCAAATAAAACGCTCTGAGACGATTTATAGCCAATATATTTCGACCACATGTCATACAATATGATAAATCGGCGGTATAAAACGAAAAATCCAAAGAAAAGGTAATACGAAAAAAAGCAAGTACACGTAGAGAAATAAGATCCTAAAGGTCACAAAGCAATACAAATATTACATGAATTCAGCAAGTTTTATGTATATTATTCTGTATAGTTTCAGCAAAATATTCTAAAGGAGAATAATTTTAAGGATAAATTCTCAATAAAACGCTCAATTTATTGTATATGCATTCGCAGCAATGCTGGTATAATTGAGTTAGATTTGCTTTAAGATAGAAAGTAACTTAGTGTGCTTGCGTTTATATTTTCTTTGCAATGAGAATAAGAATATTTAATATAACAATACATGGAATATAAAGTGCTGTTTTCCTTGTCATGTTCTGTTCCTTGGCGCATCAGAAGTATTGTATATGATGGAATAGAAATAAATAGCAATACATCAAATATGTAGATCAAACAGTATGCCTACAGAGTCATCCGAGTCATCCTTGTATTTCTTATCTTTAGAAAATGTTCAAGACACTCAAAGAAAATAACAGCAAATATATCAAATAATGTTGGAAAGTCTCTAACAGTAACTATCTTTACAAATAATAAAACAGTAATACATAAAAATGTAAGAAAAGAAAACAAAACAAAATTACCTCGTCGTTACTCCTTCGTAATAGAGCAAAAATGTGATATTAAAGAGCGTTAAGTCCATCATATTTTGCAGAAGGACATAATAACCTTTATGATGATTAGGAATATCCTAACATTAACTCATCATTTATCATACTTAATCTTATGGGTTTTCTAAACATGTTTACACATCTAGAAAACATTTATCATTAACGCCAGGTTCACGTTTAAACCATGTCACGTTTTAAGGTCTTATGAGAAATAAAGGGCTTAGTTTTCTAACCCCTAAAAATTGCCCTTAAATTTAGAAAAGATAACCAACTAGATGTGTTTATTTTTACGTAAAAACATCTTAGATTTATGCTTATATGTTTCTCATGATGATTCTTGATGAATGTTTCAAACACAATAACATTGTGGAAACCCTGTTTGGGACATTTTGGGATTATTGTGATTTATTGCACGTTTTATCGTACAAAAAATGATTCACTGCATGTGCCATTTTATCACTTGACATGTGTGTTTTCCTAGTAAAAGCAAACAATGACTGTATGTATGCATGTGGAACATGTGGTAGCTTATGTCTTAATTTTAACTTAAAGCACAACCATAATTTGTATTACGAGTGAATGTCAATCTACCACAACAGAATTTTGATATTAGTTTTAGTAAATATGCATAAATAATCATTTTTTCACGGCAAACCTCTCAAATTATATACGCCCACTTCTTTGTTAATAATTCTGTTGCATGCAGTTATTTAATATTTTTTTTTATCAAAATATTTCGAGTCGTAAAGGAAACGACTGACAAAAATCTAGTTCCTGGTGAAATATCTTGCTTAATGAAATTGCAAATTGTTTACGGACTTATTCACTTACAATAAACAACATTTAAGATTTGCTGTGTCAAGCTATTGTAAACATATTTAAAGTGTCAACTTTGGAAACCTTGAACAATATTTTTATATCATTTATCTAGTTGCGGTTACATTGCAAGAGCTAACTTTGCGTGTCATATTTTTGTGTTATCATAGAATTTTTATCACATTAACTAAATAATAGGTGACATTTCAGCAAATTTAAATGTAAAGTAACACATTAAATTAATAAAAGAATCGCGAGAAAATATATTAAATCATAAACTGTTATGCAGAAGAATTCAAACACTTAATAAATGATAAACAGGTGGATAGAAGAGACAAATATTTAAGGAAGATTGTTATGGTTTTAAAACAGTTCACATCATCGTTTTCGATAATTACATGTACTCGTATAAATTCTATATACAATTAATAAGAACAAGAAATGCGCATCTGAATTATATAAAAGCCTATGTTGTTTATATATATAAACATTTCAATGTGGAAAATATTGCAGATTAACGGACGGATTTGACTTTCATTCTAGAGAAATTGTCGGTGTGTAACTATGTGTTGTTGTTGTTTTAAGTGTTGATGGTGGTTGTAGTGGTGATGATGTTGACTGTATCAATGATCATAATCACGATAACCACGACGATAATGTTGTTGTTGTCATTTTTATCGACCAAATGCGAAACCATTATTGTTTGTTTTGTGCTTAACAAATCATTTAACTTATCTTCATAATACGTACATTTTATATTTTAATATCATTATTTATAGAAAATGATATCTGTAATGTCACAGGTCCTGGAAAAAGCCATGTTATCATAACTAAATGCCATGGATATTATCTATCAATATTTTAGGCCGAATATACACTCTGTCATTAATATAATAATACAACAGAAGAATCAATAACATGATAAAAGTTGCAAACAAATGTTTGGTAATGAGGAAATAATTCTAGTTTTGTTACAGAATACGCCGTTGAAGATTAGTTTGTCCACTTGTGGCTATGACCTGTTTTAATACAAGTGTAGATATAAAACAATTCATGTTACGATGTATTAAGAGGTATGCCTGTATAAAAACAATACAATATCTTTTATTAAGGCCCGTGCTTGTATATATTCAAGACAACAGTCATTAAAAGTAAGTAAATTGTAAGTGGCTATGACCTGTTTCAATACAAGTGTAGATATAAAAAAATTCATGTATATATGAAGAGATATGCCTGTATAAAAACAATACACTATCTTTTATTAAGGCCTGTGTTTGTATATATTCAAGACAACAGACATTAAAAGTAAGTAAATTGTCATCTTTCATTCAAATAATAAAGTCTTATTTGCGTTATATATGCTGGAAGAGGGGAGGTCACTCGGAAGTAATGAAAAGAACAAAAAGGATAATTATGAAAATGACAGACTGTAAGCCTAGAAAATAGCAACAATGTGTTATGTATATCGCATATTTTCTGGTAACGATATGATATTGTCTATATCAAATCAATAAGTTATGAAATATGCATTTGTCTACATAAAACTTTAGATACTATCAGGGTAAAGTAAAATATATAATGGAACTTACCTAGCTGTTAGAAGGTATTCATCTCCACCAATTGAATCTACGTTTTATAAGAATTTCACTTAACATTATGTGAACCAAAACTCTGTCAGATAAAGAACGCCGACAACAAACCATTCCTTTTAGCGTTTACTGTAGCACGACATATAAATAACGATACACAATTCAATTATCAAACAAAGGGAAAATCCAAAAAATCAGTTTAAATGTTCTGGTATTTTAAGTTGATGTAAATTTCGTTTAGAAATACAAGGAACGTTATCTTACTTTCATAATATTGCGTCTACGTGATTATTTTCTAAAATTATCATGTTCGTGAAGTTGGCAGCCTAGCAGCCTAGCAGCCCAGCAGCCTGAAGTTGGCAGCCTAGCAGCCTAGCAGCCTGGCAGCCTAGCAGCCTAGCAGCCTAAAGAAAACTAAGATAGTACAAACATGAAATCGTCGGATATAAATCGGAAGCACATACTTAGACCATTGCACGTCTTATTTCAGTATCGCGATCTTTTTTTTTTTAAATATTGAACTTTGTTTTTTTTTTTATTTTGACGCTTCGAAATTTGTGAAGTTAGCAGCCTAGCAGCCTGGCAACCTAAAGAAAACTAAGGAAAATACAAACATGTAAACCGTCGGAAATGAGTCGATAGCACATACTTAGACTATTCCACGTCTTTTTTCAGTACCGCGAACTTAATTTTTTTAAATATTGAACCTTGCTTTTTTTGTTTTTTGTTTTTTTGACACTTCGAAATTTGTGAAGTTAGCAGCCTGGCAGCCTAGCAGCCTAGCAGCCTGGCAGCCTAGCAGCCTAGCAGCCTGGCAGCCTAGCAGCCTAGCAGCCTGACAGCCTAACAGCCAAAAGAAAACTAAGGACAATACAAACATGTAAACCGTCGGAAATGAGACTGTAGCACATACTTAGACTATTCCACGTCTTTTTCAGTTATCGCGAACTTTATTTTTTTAAATATTGAACTTTGTTTTATTTTTTTTGTGTGACACTTCGAAATTTGTGAAGTTAGCAGCATAGCAGCCTGGCAGCCTAGCAGCCTAGCAGCCTGGCAGCCTAGCAGCCTAGCAGCCTAAAGAAAACTAAGGACAATACAAACATGTAAACCGTCGGAAATGAGTCGGTAGCACATACTTAGACTAGTCCACGTCTTTTTTCAGTATCGCGAACCTTTATTTTTTATTAATATTGAACTTTGTTTTTTTTTTTACTCTTCGAAATTTGTGAAGTTAGCAGCCTAGCAGCCTGGCAGCCTAGCAGCCCTAGCTAGCAGCCTAAAGAAAAAACTAAGGACAATACAAACATGTAAACCGTCGGAAATGAGTCTGTAGCACATACTTAGACTATTCCACGTCTTTTTTTCAGTATCACGAACTTTATTTTTTTAAATATTGAACTTTGTTTTTTTTTTACACTTCGAAATTTGTGAAGTTAGCAGCCTAACAGCCTGGCAGCCTAGCAGCCTGGCAGCCTAGCAGCCTTGCAGCCTAGCAGCCTAAAGAAAACTAAGGACAATACAAACATGTAAACCGTCGGAAATGAGTCGGTAGCACATACTTAGACTATTCCACGTCTTTTTTCAGTATCGCGAACTTTATTTTTTTTAATATTGAACTTTGTTTTTTTTTTTACTCTTCGAAATTTGTGAAGTTAGCAGCATAGCAGCCTGGCAGCCTAGCAGCCTAGCAGCCTAAAGAAAACTAAGGATAATACAAAACGAAATGAGTCGGTAGCACATACTTAGACCATTCCACGTTTTATTTCAGTATCGCGATCTTTATTTTTTTAAATATTGAATTTTATTTTATTTTTCATTCTGACGCTTCAAAATTTGCGGGATTAAACATGTTTTCGAATAACGTAGGAAGTAGTCTTAATCTTAACATTTTCGCGGCTAATAATGTCGCTGTCTATGGACAATAAGCGACGTCATGTGACTTATTTATGATATGCTATTTTGTATGTATATGTTTATAATGAAGTTGACGATGTTCAACGCATATTTATTTTAGGTCTGTAAAGATAAATCGGTTGAAATGTAAAGAGATAAACAATGCATATGTTTAAACGAACACATTAATGAACATAAAGATTATCTGAACTTAAGAACAATACCCATTTGATCAATAGCCGCGATACTGAAAAAAGACGTGGAATAGTCTAAGTATGTGCTACCGACTAATTTCCGACGGTTTTCATGTTTGTATTATCCTTTGTTTTCTTTAGGCTGCTAGGCTGCTAGGCTGCCAGGCTGCTAGGCTGCTAACTTCACAAATTTCGAAGAGTAAAAAAAACAAAGTGTTCAATATTAAAAAAAAATAAAGTTCGCGATGCTGAAAAAAGACGTAGAATAGTCTAAGAATGTGCTACCGACTCATTTCCGACTTTTACATGTTTGTATTGTCCTAAGTTTTCTTTAGGCTGTTAGGCTGCCAAGCTGCTAGGCTGCTAGGCTGCTAACTTCACAAATTTCGAAGTGTAAAAAAAAAAAAACAAAAAACAAACAAAGTTCAATATTGAAAAAAATAAGTTCGCGATACTGAACAAAGACGTGGAATAGTCTAAGTATGTGCTACCGACTCATTTCCGACGGTTTACATGTTTGTATTTTCCTTAGTTTTCTTTAGGCTGCTAGGCTGCTAGGCTGCCAGGCTGCTAGGCTGCTAACTTCACAAATTTCGAAGCGTCAAAATAAAAAAAAAACAAAGTTCAATATTTAAAAAAATAAAGATCGCGATACTGAAATAAGACGTGCGATGGTCTAAGTATGTGCTTCCGATTCATATCCGACGATTTCATGTTTGTACTATTCTTAGTTTTCTTTAGGCTGCTAGGCTGCCAGGCTGCTAGGCTGCTAGGCTGCCAACTTCAGGCTGCTGGGCTGCTAGGCTGCTAGGCTGCCAACTTCACGAACATAAAATTATCATATAAATCCACAAATTGTGCCAGTCATATTTCACTGATTATCTCCATTTGAATTTAATGTATACGACTAAAACTATGTACAACTAATTCTATAGTGCCCTCCCTCGAGTGTCATTTTTATGTGAAATTTAAATAGATAAGCAATCTGAATTTTAACTGATCTCGATTTAACTGTACATAATGTATTATGTTATACACATTTAACCGGAAACAAGTGCTTTTAAAATCATCACTATTACAATGTGGATTCTTCTTTCCTTGTATTCGATTAACTATACAATAGAAGAGGGGACTGTCTCCACTGGAAGTGCTAATTTGTCTACACGACTACATGAGGCAATAACCATTAATTGTTTGTCCTGTTTATATTTCATGAATCGACCGACAATTTCAAGTACATTCAGACTCAAGAACAATTGTTGCTTTCGTTACGGCCGAAATTACGAAAATTATTTCTGTCTTAACCATTTAAGTACGTGTACTTAAGAAGAGATAAATGATATATCGAAGGTCATCAAGTACCATGTGCTCTATTAAAATCAGTATTGTAGATGAGGATGTGATAGATTGACCTAAATAAAACTTGAATTTTAAGTGTTTATAATCAACTTAATTATGTATTTATCGAAGGGAGAGTGCAATGTAATTACTGTTGTTCAACGTATATATAAGTGAGGTAACTCTCACTCTTCTTGTTTTTTGTCAGGCTAATAAGGCTATACTGTAGAGTATCATTTTATCGACACAATCTTGAGACCAGCGACTCAGGTCCAACACTGGTTTTATCTTTCTTGTTATTATGTTGTCTTGTATTGTGACTTTGATTTAAAATATTCGGACACTTTTTTTTTTACCCGTGTGAACCGTTATACTTTACAAAGACTTATATATAGTACATATCTATATCGTATAAAGTTTGTGTAGTATTTCTTTATCGTCAACTCTAAGTTTTATATACCTATGTCTTTTGTGTCAAAATTAGCCGCGCCGTGGCGGTCACTTGGGTTTATATAGACATTTACTTTATTATCGGATTTTATGAGTGAAGCTACAATGACCTATGTAAAGATATTTGACATTTAGAATTGCCTTGCGGACTTTTCAACCCTATCGATCAGACTATGGGCTCAAAATTGAAGACTAGATTTCATATAAAATACCAAAACATTAAAATGTATCAAACAAATAAAAATAAAGGTGTTTTGAGAAACAAAACGTTTCAGAAATGACAAAGGGAAAGACGATTCGACTTTATTCTTCAACGCAGCAACTTGGAGAGCATGCAGTACATTTTGCACGTAGCATCACACAGCGACATAATTGGTTAAAACTTTATGTGACAAACGATCATTTTAATTATTTGAAACTTGACGTTGACAACCATTCTTGATCACAGAATTTTAGTGATACATGACATAATCATATAAGTGTTGAACAGACGGAGAGAAAAGACAACAGTCTGGAGTGTCACTTAATGAGATATTTCTGTCATATTAGTTTGTTTATATTCATTTGTATTGTATTGTGTTGTCTTGCGTTGTATTGCATTGCATTGCATTGCATTGTTTTGGTCTATTTCTTTTTGTATTTGAGGGGTATTTGTACGTTAATATGTTGTTATTTAATGGAATATTTAAAGGAATGTTCATTTTTCATAAAGAACCTTTTATAAATATAAAACAATGAAGTCTTTATGTTACAAACAATGTAAAAAAGTTATATTAAAGACGTTGACTTTGTCCAAATGTGACCAGATATAATCTCATAAAGTTTAATTTGTGCACTAATGGGCATGGAAAGATATGAAGAACAATTAGAGTTATAATGTCAAAGGCTTTGTCATTCCAAATTTACACACTTTCATCGTATATGTATATATGTTCATTTATAATTAACACATTTCAGTGAAGCACATCGTTTTGTCCGTTTTTTTCTAACATGGATGAGTATGTTTAAATACGAAATACAGTATAGAAGCGTTTATTTATTTATGTGCAGACTAATTTACATGAAATTGCGTAATTATTTTCATGAGGTTGTGTACATTAAATGCTTTTAAAGAATAACTAAAATTAAATAAACAAGTCAAATCTTGTTTCATTGATTTTAAAGATTTTTCTCGTTAGTTTAATTCAGATCGGACTCACAATAAGTCAACATAGAAAATTGTATTTAGATATGTGCACGAGTAAAATATTACTTTGTTATTGTTTTAAAAATAAATGCCAACACAGCATAGCTTCTATTTTATCATTTTTGTACGTGGATTATAAGTGCCGTTTGTAATTTGTAAGTTCACTTCACAATATTTTCCTTCTAAATACATTTTCAAAGTTTTCATGATAATAAGCATGAATCTGGAGGCATGTTAAACTGTGTTTCATTTACTCTAGATTAAAGCCACAAAGGTTTCTCAACAATGTTATAAACCATAATCAATAAGCGAATGTTCTTTTGCAAAAGTGAAAAACCTATCTATCAAGAAATAGTTCGTTCAATATTTATATTAATTTCATTTTCACGTTGTTTTCTGAAACTGTTAACTTGTAAACTTATTAATGCATTCCTACATATTCCTTTTTATACAGATGCTTACCAGACTTCTTTCTCCCTATTTGATAATAATCTTTCATATTGTCTTACCTCTAATATGAAATAATATGAAAGTTTACAACTTGCATAAAATTAAACGACCTTCACTGCCATTGGGTTAGAAATGGTAAGATTATTGTCCGTCATGAGACATTTATATCTCATATCGTTGAATGTAATATGGCACATTGCTATCAAAATTTTGGCATATAAAACGATATATTAGCGGCTTTAAATAAACAAAGAAAAAGAAAACATCTGAATTAGAATTATATACTACATGACCTTGCAATTTGTGCTTATATACATAAAGGTCACAAATCAAGACAAATATTGCATCAACACTCTGTCATACTAGTATATTATTTAAGCAAGTATTTTTAAGAAGAGAAGAATCAAACAACGATTTACTATATATGAAATTCAGGCGGATATGGTCTAGTTTAGATATACATGTACATTGTAATTTAGAACTATGCATAAAACAACCTAGGAAGATAGAAAGTAGAATTACTCGGATTTCTTTATTTAAATAGGCGCAAGACAGTTAACTCACCCCTTCTTCAAAACTCAAAATCTTTCCCTAATCCAGAACACTAATTCAGTTAATTGATATTGTTTTAAACTTGTCTTTGAATATGTCAAAATATTTACTAGAGATACCTGAATTATATATTTGAATACATGTTTTATCAGTCTTTTTTTTTTAAACTATTTAATTGTTTTATCATCAGCAACATAATTAAAAGGAAAACTTTTATTATTTAAAAACGTTTGAAATTCATGACTATTGTTGTCTGCACCAGGCAAAAACTATTCGTTATAGATATAATGATCAGGGATTTTCAGGATGTGCTTTATATCGATGCTCCGAAAATTTCGTTTGTAACAATTAATTGGCTGAAACTGAAAGTATTTAGCCTTTGCCGCCATTATACAGCCAGGTCAGCTTTCATATCCGTATTATCATTTTTATATTGAAATGCCTTTACCAATTAATTTTTGCTAAACCAATTTAAAGATTTCGTACGCTTTTAATCGTGTATAAGTTAAGATATTTAATTAGCAAAATGCGGGGAGCATAAAGTCGGAGGCATGGGTAATGTGACGAAAATGTACCTTATACTTTTACTTGATAACCTCCCCTTTCTATAAGTTCGCCATGTGCATTAAGAAAATGTAGCAGTCTATTTATAAATTTATCATGATATTAAGAGAAGGTATTTGAGTCAATTTTCTGTCAAATCTGTACATGTATAATTTTAGGGTATCTTCCGATGTGTTTATATTTCCAAGTGTTTGTTTATTACTCACAATAGTTTGAACAAAGAATAGTTTAGGCAGCAGACGCTAAATAAGATTTTGTTAGAATCAGTATCAGGAATTGTTTTATTTTCATTAGCCAATTAAAATCATTGTTTTTATTCACGTTGGAGATGGTGCAATCACTAGTATAAAAAGAGTGTTCGCAGTGCAAAAGAGTCAGTTTAGTTTCGTCCGTGAGGCAGATCAGAGCAGTATTATATTTACTGGTACACAGAAATCTCAGATATCTGGTGCTAAAATATCTTACTGTTTCTGTGAAACCTCATGGGCAAACGTTTGATAACATGAAGGTTTGTGGAATGGTGGAATGGGTGTTTTAAGTTAGTCTGAATATGTCTATGTATAGATAACACTTGCCTGATAATTATTTTTGATATCAGGTCAGTAACCTGATACCAAAAATAAGCCCCGCCCATTTTAACGGACTTTTTTCAATTGCTTATTAAATGCTGTATTCTCATTTTCATCAGCATGTGATTCTACAAAGTAATCCCATACCCTTACAATATGAAGTCTTGAAACAATATGCGATATTTATTTATTATTTCGATATTGATTTCAATTACGAATAAATTAGATAGCGAATGGTTAATCACCAACTTAATGAAGTGACGTCATAATTTATATTGCAAATGACATCATCGATGTCCACGTCATGTACATGTAAACATAACAAACAGGCTAGACGATTTTCTTTGAGAACTTGTAAATGTTTACTTTATATCGCCGGATAATTATTTAATAAGTGAACAATTTGTTTGGTTCAAAAAATAAGACGCATGTTTGTGTACTAGTAGATCCTAGCTTGTGTTTGATTGCCGATTTCACTTTTGTTTGATTAAAATTATCGTGAACTTTTGAATTTGACAATGCAAGGCAAAAAGTGCCGTAAAGTTTATGTGAGTCTTAGGGATTTTTTGATCGATGTTTAAAGGTTAAATACATTATGTTGTTTCTTTTATCACAGAAAATAATCTCGAATCGAAAAAAAATGGCCGCCATTTTCAGGGGCGGAGAAATTTGTTTTCAAGAATTATTTCTATAAACAAAAAATGTCCCTTTCTACAAAATTCGCTTTTCAAAATTAAATTAATTTGTAATTTTGACAGTTTTTATGTGTTACATGATAAATAGAAAAACATGCTACAGTCATGATGATATCAATATTATCAGGCTCGGCTGATAATATTGATATCAAAAGACAGTACCATGTTATTCTCCATCTGTAAAACCTCTGGATAATTGTTTTAGTTGAAGTATTTTTGGGAAATAGATATTTAAAGGTCAAGGTCAGATCAACCGTTTAGAAGTTCTTGTCCAAAAGGTTGTTAAGTAAAAGTATAAAGATAATTCATTAATTAATTACCAAGTTACAGTCAATTATAGTACAAATCAGTGCAAATTCAATACTTTAACCTTCAAGGTCAAATAAGCCAAGGTCAATTTGAGTTTGATATACATGAAGATGTATTGCCTACCACAGTTTCGCCCACATACCAAGATATCGCAGCAATGATAACAGAACAGGTGAGCATAAAAGCTGATGAATTTGCATTATTTCTTAAGGTAGACCATGGGTATTGGGCACTATAAGATACTGTAAAATTGACAACATAGGACAGTTATATATCTTACAGGTCACCTGCATGCAAAATTTAAATAAAAATTTACCATGTGGTTTATGAGTTAGGTATAACTTCTATCCATTCTGGCCATTTGGTTAAGGAGGAGTTGTTCGGTTGTTTTCAGAGTTAAACACATTTTTATGAAGGACGCACAACACACTGAGACATGACAGATGCAGAGTGATCACAAAAGCTCACTGCTCAGGTGAGCTAAAAATGAGGTATGGATCTGGACTTTCAGTGCAAAATTTTGATCAATGCTAGGTTTGCACATGCCAGTAACAATAAATTCATTTAAGAAATATAATGAAACAACTCCTGTGTATGTGCCAACAGAAATACATTTGTATACTTGCTATCACTATTTCAAAGCCACAAAATGCGTCAAATACAAAATCAGTACAGGATATAGTAAGTTACAGGGTATATTTCCTGTCCAGTATGTTATTTCAAAATCCCTTGATGAATGAAAATGTTACATACTGCACACAAAACATACCCTACAACAGACACTATTTTAAGCTTTGACACTCAAGTATCACATTGACATTGAAGGTAGGAGTCTGGCTGTTCCATATGACACATGGTCCTATTATTGAGAACATTTGTGCCTAGTTACGTCAAAATCCCTTGAATATAAAACTTATGGATTGCACACAAAATATACCCTAATAACCATATAAAAGTCCAAGTTAACCTTTGACCTATAAGTGTTACCTCAACCTTAGAGATAAAGCCTTAAGGGTCGGGGTGTTGTGCATGACGCATCGTCTTATTATTGTCAACATTTATGCCAAGTTTACAAAATTAATGTATTAGGGACGTAATTCTTAGACGCGACATATTGTCTTGATTTTGTAGACATTTATGCCTAGTTATTTCAAAATTGTTTGATGCATGACAAAGTTACAGTCCGGACTCCAATGTGTGTACCTATTAACTCTTATTGTGATCATGTGAAACTTCAAAATGTTAGTGTGACCTTGACCTTTGAGGTAGGGACATTGTTCTTAAACTCGACTCATCGATTTGATGTGGTAGACATTTGTGCTAAGTTATTTCAAAATCCCTCAAAGTATGACAAAGTTACAATCCGGACACGAATGAAGGGAGGACGCACATACAGACGGACAGACAGTCGGTGCGATTTTTCTTTTCCGCCCTTAACAAACTTTTGAAAGTTTCATGATAAATATCAAGGTTCCAAATACCAGCATCTTGAAGCTTTGTCCACACATCTACTGATTAATTTTTTGTATACAGATATATGAATAAAAATGTCTTTATTTTTCAAGTTCGAAGATGTAATGCCTACCACAGTTTCGCCAACATACCAAGAGATCGCAGCAATGGAAACAAGAGGTTAGCATAAAGGCTGATGAATTTGCATTATTTCTTAAGGTAGACCATAGGTATTGGGCACTATAAGGAACTGTAAAATTGACAACATAGGACAGTTATATGTCTTACAGGTCACCTGTATGCAACTTTAAATAAAATTTACCGTGTGGTTTATGAGTTATGGATAAATATGCAGCAGTATAGTCAGGGATTTTTTTCCAGGATTTTTAGAACATAACCCATACCCATGAAATTGGGAATTTCAGCAGTGTTTTGTTAAAAATTGGGAAAAAATGCATGACTGAAATTTTGCAGTCATTGAATGGCTTCAGACAATTACTGTCTATGATTGCATCTTCAAACATTTAAGCACTATAGTAAAGAAGCCCTTATTTGCAAAAAATTTAGAATTTTTATTCAAAATTTTTATTTTGTAACTTTCAATTCTGAATTTTTTCCTATGGGAAAATAATATACTATTTTCAATTGGGAATATGACTCAGGAACGGCTATAAAATAAGCTCAAAAAATCCCTGATAGTGTTATTATAATATAAATTATTAATTATTGTTATAATTTTCCAAAACACTTTCAGGAAGGACTTAGTATGGAAGAAAATGAGGGAAATCAAGAACAAAAGAGTAAAAAGGGTACAATCATCTTCATCTTGAACTGTGGCTATTTTTATTTCAAGTTAAGTTTTTACTTTATATATATAAGGAATATATGACCCCTCCCCCCGGGCAGGGCAATTTTTTACCCCATGGATTTTATTTGAACAAACTGACTAGACGATGTCTCATGCCAAATATCTAAGCTCTAGCTCTTTTGGTTGTTTTTAAAGATTTTTTTAAAAGTTTTTAATATATACATACATGTATTAGGAATATAATAATATTATATGACCCACTGGGGCGGGGTTAGTTTTGACCCCAGGGATTTTATTTGAATAGACTTTAAAGACACTGACCAGACAATGTTTCATGAAAAATATCTAAGCTCTAGCTCTTGAAGATTTTTTAAGTTTTTTTCTTTTGGTTGCCATGGCATTATGGAATTAGATTCTTTCAACAATTTTTAAACTTTACCACCAAAGGAACATTCCTGTGAAGTTTGGATGAATTTGGCTCAGCGGTTTATGAGGAGATGTCGTTTAAACACGGACGCCGGACGAAAAGCGATCACAAAAGCTCAACATGCCACTTTGTGACAGGTGAACTAAAAACAATTTGAACTGAAACAGTTGCCTTTGGTGTTTTCAAGGTCTATCCATGTTTGGGCAGTGTGCCCTAGTTGCCCGAGATAGCCCATATTCAAATTTGAGGTAGAATTTGTCTTAACACACTTTTTGACCAATTTCAAGGATATTTGAAGAGAGACAGTAGCCTCTAGAGTGTTTACCCATATTTGGGATGTGTGACCTAGTTTTTGACCACAGATGACCCATATTTAAACTTGAATTAGAAATCATCTGACCAGTTTCAAGGACATTTGGACTGAAAGAGTAACCTGAAGAGTGTGTTTCCGAATATAACAACCGAAATGACCAATATTTAGAATTGAGCTAGAAATTATCAAAAACAACATGATACATCTTTAACCAATTTCCAAGAAATTTGATCCCTAAGAGTGTGAAAGAAGGTTTTACCATAATTGAGATGAGTAACCTAGTTTTTTTACCGGAGATAACCCATAGCTAGAAATCACAGTCAGGCCTCGACAAATCCACTCACCCGCTTACATTTGCTAGTAAAAATTGCTTACATTTGCTAGTTAAAATTCGGGTCGGGCGAGTAAAAAAAATTCAAACTCGCCGACATTGCGAATAAGATTCTCCAAATCCAAATGATGTTTCTCTAAATATTTAATATAAATGAAGTTATTTGATAAAAAACAAGCAATTATCATAGTATTTGCAAGCAATCCATAAGTCCCCTACCGGTTAGAATCCCAGCAACAGGCCATTCAATTTTACCAGTGAATGAATGACAAGAATGAACTTAAATCTTTTGAGTTTTAAGTTTGTCTATATCACAGTAATGTGTTTAGTTTCCCTGCCTAGTAAGGAAATTATGTTTATACAACCTTGTCATATTATTACGATGTGGGATTTTAAAGTAAATCCTATAAGGAATGAAGAAGTTAGAGTAAAAAATACCAATTTCTCGAAAAAAATCAAAGTTCAAGGGGGACATAATTCTGGAAATAGTCTTGCTAGAGTATTTAACCTTCTCAAAAATGTTGAGCGATAATTAGAAACATATATATATGAAGTTTGAAGTAGATACATTAGGAAATAAAGAAGTTATTTAAAAAAGACAACATTGTTTTTTCATAAAAATTCTAAGTTCAAGGGAGGTAATACTGATAATTTTTGTGCTAGAGTTGTAAACAGGCTTGTCACATATGATGTGGTTGATGACCAGAAACTTGTATTTAAAGTTTGAAGTAAACACCTTAAGAAATAAAGAACTTATAGTGAAAAAGCTGAAAAATTTAAATCAGAAATCTTGAAATTCAGTCTATTTGTACCCATAGCAACCAGAATTTTCAACATAGGAAGAAAAGAAAAAGATGTGCATAATCTCCAGACTGCCATCTACCCATATTTCAAGTTTCATAAAAATATTTTCAGTACTTTTTGAGTTATCACTGGATCTAGTTTATGTGTTAAAATTGCCATATTTTCAGACTATTTGTTGCCATAGCAACCAGAATTTTCAATTTTCCAGAAAAGAAAACGACGTGCATAATCTCCATACTACATATATCAAGTTTCATAAAAATATTTTCAGTACTTTTTGCGTTATTGCGGGATCCAGTTTTGTGGACGGACGGACAGACAGACAGACGGACGGAGGGTAAACCTAAAGTCCCCTCCGGTTAAACTGGTAGGGGACTAATTAAACAGCAGACGCCATTTCAGTCGTTATACTGCCATTTCAATCGTAATACTGTCATTTGAAAACCTGAAACTGACCTAACGAATGCGTATGATGAATAGATTCGGTAACGACAGCAGCAATCGACAATGATTATACATACGCATTTGGAAATGTTTTGTACTTAGCCATGAGGCCGATATTTTAATCGAATGTGTTAAAATTTGAATGGAATAAGTATTCAGACTATGTTGAAGGTTATATTAGGTTTTTAGTAAATTTGAGTTTTGTGTTTGATTTTTACAAATTTTGCCCGTCAAAATGCAGGGCAAGTGCAATTTATCAGGGATGAGTTTTAAACTTTGAGCATCACTCGAGAGGCCCTAAAAAATTCATCGAAGCTTGTCACCTTAACAAACTTGTTGACTTATTTCCAGTTATTTTGCCAAAAGAGTTTAAAAAAAAATTGAAATAGTCATTCATTGACATTATTGCTATTTTTCAGAGACCTGATAGTATGAACAAGATAATAACGGGTGAAAAAATGAAACGACACATGAAAACCCGTTAAAAACACATGCAGAAGTTGAAGAGATACTAAAGAAACCAATACATGAACACAATAAATGGTTCGAACTTAAAAGAAAGGAAGGGATTTATGTATTCAATACAACAAATATCGACATATTACAAGGAAATAAACTCATGAGAAAAAGGACACCTAAAAGAAAAGATGAATTACGCATGTGTGATGTTTGTCACTGTTTTTTTCCAACAGAAGTTTTTACAAACATAAAAAACATTGTCTTGGCAGTGACCCAATCAAAAAAGATTCAATCAGGCCATTAAATATTCATAAAGATGCTGAATTTGTCAAAGACATATTAAACAATTTCCGCGATGGAGAGGTTGGAGACTTTATAAGAAAAAATGACACAATACAAATGATTGGCTACAAATATGTTTGTGCAGGTAAAGTGCAAGTTAGCAAGAGCAAAGAAGTAAAGGGAACTTATGATGGAAATGCGTGAACTGACAAGATTATTTTTACACTTTAAGAATTTAATGGAGCAACCATGCTGCTTTGAGGATATGTACATCAGAAAAAAATTAAAATAAAAACTTATTGTGCTTTCGAACAAATGTGTTCCACAGACAATAGAGACAAAGAAAAGTATGGACTCAAAAAATAGATAAATACAGAATCCCTAAAGAAAGCCCAACACGACAAAATTGAAAATGTTGCAGGCTCGGTTTGATTGAGCCTGTTCATGGACGGTACTGGAAAGCGCAAGTTACCGTCCACGCCCCCTAGCAGAATTCAACATTTAAACATGAAATAGTAAAATTTTGAATTTAGAAACATCCGCAGATGTGTTCATACGGCGGTTATCATGGAACCTTCAATGTGACACAGTAATGCCATTCCATGAAAAGCGGCGTATGGTCCCCAATTAAAAATATACGTGTGCCCTAAACAAGAAAACAATGGGCGGAACTAAATAAAATTGAAGTTTGAAATGGGATCAGAGGTTATGAAGCCTGCGTATCACAGATAAGACGTCAAAAGACAAATTTAAAAAGCAGGCAACATATCCTAAGGGTGATTCAACATTATTCAAGTAGGAATATTGGAACCACCCAACTAGAAAATGCCGAAAAAATGAAACTAAAAATACCACAAGCACAACAATAATGTCGTGCTGAACGATCTTCAAGGATCGAAAATATAACATCATTGATTAAATGTACGGGGAGACTTTTAACAGCCAAAGTCAATTTAAATGGAGTTTTTCCAAAAAGCATTAAACCACTAAAAAGATACTATACTGGAATATGTGACGATAACAAACATAAAGAGATTAAAAGGTTTAAAGAAGCATACAGTGACAAATGTCCAGAATTTTTAGCAAAAGTAAGGAACAATACCGATAAAAACGCATTAAAATAAGCCAGATTACCTAAAAATATGCCAGAAAAAGATGAAATATCAAAGTTAAAATTGTATAGACAAGGTGAAATAGCACACTAGGTTAACAACTTAAAAAAACAGATTATGCAAGGCTGCGGCAAGAATAACTCTATATAATGCACGGAGAGGGGAAGGAGGCTGTAGAATATTGGTTGAAGGGTGAAATGACGCTCTACAGGATGTATGGGTTCCAAATGAAGCTGTGGAATCAATTGAAAATAACGTTCCAGTCCTTTTTCCCAAAGATCTCATAGAGCCGATCACCATCCTACAAAAGAAAAAACCAGATCAAAAGTTAATATTGCTGAGGACAATCCGTTTCTATTCGCAACAAGAACATGAGTACGGGAACAAATCAGTTGCAATTTAGTTTAATATCAGGTATGGCAGCATTTAATTGTTAATGTTGTGTTAGAATCGAAATAATATATCCAAATCGGAGATTTTATCACTTGATAAAATCATTGTTTGTCGTTCGTTCAGATGCAGATCATTATATCACTAAAAATCTGGAAACAAAGTGATCCCTCGGAAGCATCAATCACAACAAAATTACGTAGGAATTAATTGCTTAAACCGGTGCTAAGACTACGCCCTAGTGATATAATTCCTCACATCTGAACTCCAAACTGATTTTATTGAGCGATAAAATTACTGTTTTGGATATATTATTTCTGAAACAAAATTGGAAGTTGGATATTGAAAGTAGCTTTGTTCAATATCTTTAAATTTATTTGCAGGGCTTTGTTTAGTGGAAGTTTAAGAGACATTTGCTTCCAATTTTTCCATAAAAATCTGGAAACAAATTGATCCCTCGGAAGCATTATAAGACTTATTTTTTTTTAGAATTTACCTTCTTTATCTATAAACTGTACTTCAAATTTCAGAGACTTCTCAATTGAAACTTAGTGGAAGCCCTGGTTTGACAAATTGACATAAAACTTACGATCCTTAAAGATTGTTCAGCAAAAAATATGATAAACAAGATCAACAAGGAAAGGCGGCGTTGAATGAACGCAACCCCCATATGACCCTGCAACAAGAACCAGTGGCAAGGAGCCCAGGCGGACCCCAAACAAAAACAGGACAGGGCAAAGACAGAGCACGGACAGACAATCATTTCCATCATCAGCATCTTTTATTACAATTTGTTTTGCCTGGTTTAAACTGTCAAACATTAATTTAATTGTGCATCATATTGGTTGTGGGGTGTCCTTTTCTACCAACAAAACACGTCTATGTCAGATGCACCAATTTATTTAACACACAGTCTACAACATGACGCTTCATAAATACAACAATGAATCAGCACACTTTAAAGTACAAGCAAGGAAATACAATTACAAGTAATGATAGTCTCTTCACGAGAAGAACATGTTAAAATATTCTCCGAAGAGGACTTCAAACAATATTTAAGAATAGAGCGGCACATTTGAATATCTGATTTGCATTTACATGTAAGAGGAGATTAAGAAGCATTCTTAATTCATAACCGATGGTGCAAAGTGAAAAAGAACAATGAATAGATAACACTTGAATTTTAATTCATTTTAACTTAATTTATCTAAAACAGAATCAACGTGTCTTTTAAAATACAAAAAAAGATTAGTTGACTATTTTAATCAAATGTTTGCCTCGGTCAATATGACATTTACAGGTGAATATCACATCATATTCAACGACTCATTAGTGAATAATTGTATAATATTTGAATATAATTATTAGGATATTATATAATAATAGAATGAAATATTGGTCTGTATTTGAATGATGCAGTCATAAACATTTCTTTGAAAGTGACATATTTACTACACTTCATTCAGGTTTGCTTGGACATTACTCTTGAAGAGATCATTATTAATGTCACGTTTTTAAGACTGGTGCAGGAAATACATAATTTGCTTTTTAACAAGCATGTCTTATAATATGGACTGCAATAACAGGCGTATTAATAATACTACTCTTGTGGGGCTCATACATTGTGAATTTATGTTTGTCTGTTTTTCAAATCCTAACTAATTATTAATTAGTAATTAACATGCCGTGTTTACGATTATCATCAGTCATGACCAGTCTCTTGCTTATTTATACTTTACAAATACATAGCAAGCTTTGTATACAAGTTCAGACAGTGCTGACAAAAGTTGCAGTCATGAAGTTATACGCTTTTAGAAACAACGGATTTTCAAATTTCGATTCTATAAATTTGCCTTGTAAAATAGTATGGTACAACAAGTAAAAGAAAAGAACACTCAAACAAATTCCATTAGTTTGCATTCCTTTTTCAAAACGTGATAGACTATTAACCACAGGAACTTGAAATTCTATCAAATAACCAATATCAATGATAATATCCAAATATACCCCCTATAAACTATAAATAAGCACAAGGAATGAAACGCCTTTTCCCCACCCCAACATAATTTACGCCGAACAAATCAACAAAACAACAAATCAAAATATTCTATCTGGCCATTTCGATAAACAATACATAAATGCATCAAATACCACCGATAACTTTTTAAAATCGCGTAGCTGTGTAGGAATAATTCAACATTTTCTGATTATTTTCCGCGATCTGAGTTTGCCCTGACTCCATTCCGTGACGTCACTGGATTTTGATTCGAGGAGAATAATATTTATTAAAATAATTTTTAATAAGTTCCAAAAAATAACAGGTATGTATAAAACTTTAATACAAATTATTCTATGTAAATAGATTTAAACATCTTCATGTAAAACCTTTTTAACAAATTACTTTTATAAATACATTTGAAAGGGAAACCCCAAACACGAACGGTAAATCTTTGAAATAGTACTCTTGAGTACTCTATTTGATATGGCCCAGCAAATAAATTCAGCCATGTCGTAAGACAGAAATCAGTCATTTGTTCTAGTTTGACAGTATTTTACTTGCAAACTTGTTATTTTTGGAACTTGTTGAAAATAATTTTACTAAATATTATTCTCCTCGAATCAACATCCAGTGACGTCACGAAATGGAGTCGGCGACAAACTCAGATCGCGGGTAGTAATCAGAAAATGTTGAATTATTCCCACACAGCTACGCGATTTTAAAAAGTTATCGGTGGTATTTGATGCATTTATGTATTGTTTATCGAAATGGCCAGATAGAATATTTTGATCCGTTGTTTTGTTGATTTGTTCGGCGTAAATTATGATTGGGTGGGGAAAAGGCGTTTCATTCCTTGTGTTTATTTATAGTATATTGGGGGTATATTTGGATATTATCATTGATATTGGTTATTTGATAGAATTTCAAGTCCCTGTGCTATTAACATATTCAAAAGAATAACACATCGTCATAGAAAATAATGTGACTTAAATCAAAAGAAACAGCGTTTCATAGCCCTATATAAAAGGAAACAAAAGGATAATGCTGAAAAGCAGATATTTACAAGTGCATTCGCAACAAATTGACAGCCATCAGAATACGGATTGTATTGCACAACACCGTTTCCTTTGGAACTCAAACTGCATGTTTATTCCAGCAATAACTGCAACGATACATTGAGTAACCTTACCACACAGACAATTTGAAGCCTAGAAAACAACATCCCAATTTGATATAAAAAATTGAAATGACATGAAGAGGAAAAAAACAAAATAACCAACAAGCAGACAGACATTGAAACAATTCCTTCATATCATTCGGTCTGGTATCCCTATTTTGCTTGTTTGCAACATGAAAATTAACTGTTGTCAAAGCCAACTTGGTTTTGTGTTTTGTGATTTTATTTTTTAATTATTTTTTGGTAATAATTAAGGTTCAATTCCTTGCTTTTTAGAATTACACATTGACTGTCCTGTTTTTTGTTTGGGGTCCGCCTGGGCTCCTTGTCACTGGTTCTAGGGTGCGTGAGGGATGTATCACTTATTCATTATCCCTCATGTACATACGCAATTAAACCGAGTCTGCAATTTTCATGTAATTTTGTTGTGATTAAAGCTTCCGAAGGATCACTTTGTTTCCAGATTTTTTACTTAACAACAGCAGGTGTCAAGTGCTGTGTTGCAGCTGTAAAAAAAATTGCCCAGTACTTCACTTCAGTGTAATTATATTTTTCTGATCCTTTGGGATCATTGACCAGCAATATTAAGTGTTAAGAATTGAGTACGCTCAAGCCAGTGCTAGGGGCTAAGGGATGTTGCACTTATCAATTATCCCTCATGTACAGACTCAATCAAACCGAGTCTGCAATTTCGTGTAATTTTGATGTGATTATTTGCCTCGTCTCACTTTACAGTAAAGGGCCTCTCACTTTCGCAGATGGCATATTATCAGTGATTTATAATGTAAATAATTAGCAAAATTCTGGAAACAAAGTGATCCCTCGGAAGCATTAATCACAACAAAATAACATAAGAATTGCAGACTCGGTTTGATTGAGTCTGTACATGAGGGATAATGAAAATATACATGTAAATATTGTTTTCGAAAGGGGGTGAGGGCAAATTTGTTCTTCAAAGACTCACAGATATACAAAACATTATTAAAGAATGCAACAAACGTACAAAATCATTAAAACTCAACAGTATAATTTTTATGACATTTACATACCGTTCAATGAAAAATATCGACTGCCTGCCAAGTCATACCAGGGCGGGATAAATTAGGAAATCATAAAACGTTATACATAATTTACGATGTTCTGAGTAAATCTTAAATGTTATGATCTATTTATTTTTATGTTGTAGGCGGATTTTATTTGATTTTATAGAATGAAAAATATAATTTACGTCTTATTTGAATAAACAGTTACCCATGTCATGTAAAGATTGCATACATAACATGCATTAAAATATTTTTGATCATTAAAACGGTTATATATGATTTCATTATTGTTGATGGAGTTGTTATTTACATTTTCATCAAAAGATTAATATAAATAAATACTTTAATTTTGCTGAGTCATTTATATGTATAAAAAATTATGAAAATGATTTAAATGACAAGTAACAACTTAATAAGAAAGGAATTCCAATAAAACATGATTCATATCAACTTGATATAAAAGTAAGCAATTTTGTGAAATGCTTCACTTGTTTATAACTAATAGACGAATGCAAATTGAAGGTATTCAAAAAAGGTCATAAAGAAATGACACATCTCAAAAAAACTTTATTCCCGATTTGGAATGCATATGATTGAAAAGAAACAAACAAGGAAACAAACATATTTATACATTTATATTGCATATAAAAATGCACGATTTTTGACATGAACTTTTCTTGATAAAGGATTAAGTAGACTTTACACTTTACGTATATCGACTTAATGGTATACCGAACGGTCACTGGATTCCTTTCAAAGGCCGAATGTAGGAATTGTACGTGTGTTATTACTATCGTTGCCAGATGTTTCCAGGATTCAGCCTCATTAAATATATCATTCACCTGTTATGGTATCATCTTATGTCAAATATTACAAGCAATCCCTTTAAATGTGGAATGACTTTAGAAGAAAATCAGGCTTATTCTGTTGCTGGTTACAAATATAGAAAAATATTCTATCCAAATTAAGGCTGCAAACTGTAAAATAATAAAAAAACAGATTTTTAAGGCGCACGATTCTAAAACTATTTTTATTTATTTAAAATATATTTCAAATAATTGTAATTTAACCACGAAAATAAAAATAAACTTACACAGTAGATGTTTGAAATCGTCTTACTAGTTCTGTATTGAATAACTGTTTCAACAAGCATTTACTTGTACCACATCCATTCACTATATTTACTATAATAGATGAAACTGTTATCAATCATTTCAAATGAAAGCTCTGTGATATTTCCTTAATCATTTAAACATATAAAAACAACTTTCGTTTTGCACTAAGCGATACTATATTATGCTGTACATGCTCTTTTAATGACATAAATAATGAATGAATGTCTTACAAACTTTGAGAAAAATCTCCGTGTCCCCTATATTGCCTTACATGGAACTATATGACAATTCCATCACAATGAATGGTGCTTAACCTTTCCATTGCGGTAGATAATTATAATTTATAACGGTAACCTACCTACACAAACAACATTGTTGCAGGAAATAAAATCGTGATTCGACAAGAAAAGATTTATTTCACTACTGTTAAGGTGTTAAATGTTGCTTTCAGTTGCTAACATGTAAGATAACCAACGCTTTTTCATCTATTACTTGGTCTGTTAATTTATGAACAATCAATGCTTATAAAAATAAGACGTAGTTAGCAATACAAAGATTCAATAAGCCTGGAATTATAAAGTTTTTTCGCTTCAATTAAAACTAATTTCGGGAACATTTTTAACAGTGATATTAAAGTATAACATAAAAATCATTACAAGTCGTACGATAAACCCTTAAATGTATTTGATTTTTTTTTGAACCTATCTAAATTTTGTTGGTTTTTAAACAATCAGTACAAATTTATCGTTCGAGGTTCAATAATTTTGTATGAACACCTACAAATTTGAAACGAAACTTTCATACCATAACTTCGGCAAATATATTGCATGTTAAAGAGATGATGACCAATTTTAAGAAATGCCCTCAACATGTTGACACATGACATGACATGGTTTGTAATTAAATAGTTCAAATAAGTTGCAAAATATGAATCTTTAATTTAGAAAGTTCATCAACTTCTGAAAAATTAAGCATAACTTTACAGGGTTTTCATTAATCTTAAGTTAAGTTAATTTGATAAATAATTACATAAACATTGAGTGAGACATATAGATTTACTTATTGTTAAACGGGTGTTACCATGCAAGTGTATTAGTTGTTACTTACTCATAATGACATATTGTATGCTTTGTGTGTTTCATTTTAATGCTTTTGAATTTTAGGAAACGTGCATGATGATAACAACAACTGATATTTAGCAACATTTTTTAAGTTGAGTGTTTTGTGTCTTACAAATACTTTAAAAATGTGGAAATAATTTCTAACAGTCCTGTTATTCAATTTACATAATCACTGAAACATACTATTAGTTGTTGCAGAACCTATGAATAACAAGCAATTATCATAGTATTGCAAGCAATCCATAAGTCCCCTACCGGTTAGAACCCCAGCAACATTCTGAAGGGCCATTGGCCATTCACTTATGTTTCTATTTCAAGTAAATTTGTTGAAAAAAATCTTTAAAAGTGATCACAGGAAACAGTTTTTATGTACAGACAGACAGACGGACTAAAGGACACTCTAAATTTATTTTTTAAACATCCCTGTTATCAAAATATAACATTGAAATAAAGATGCAAGATGTCATACATGATGTTAGTGTAACAAAGAACAATTAGTAATGAAGGTATGAAAAATGAATGTTTTTTTTTTAATTTGAAGTAAATGAAAGTTAAAAGAACGAATAAGAAAAATTAAAAGTTTAAGGAGGAGATAATTCTGGAAATACGGATGCTAGATTTATAAACCTTGTCATATTATTATGATGTGGGAGTTTGAAGAAAATCCTATCATGATTGAAGAAGTTGGAGTAAAAATTACCAATTTCTCGAAAAAAAGTCTAAGTTCAAAAGGGGCATAATTCTGGAAATAGTCTTGCTAGAGTATTGAACTTTCTCACAAATGTTGAGTGATAATAAGAAACATATATATGAAGTTTGAAGTAGATACATTCAGAAAAAAGAAGTTATTCAAAAAAACAATATTTTTTTCATGAAAATTTTAAGTTCAAGGGAGGTAATTCTGATACATTTTGTGCTAGAGTTGTAAACCTTGTCACATATGATTTGATTGATGACTAGCAACTTATATTTAAAGTTTGAAGAAAATACCTTAAGAAATAAAGAACTTATAGTGAAAAAACTTAAAAACTAGAATCAGAAATCTTGAAATTATTTCTATTTGTTGCCATAGCAACCAGAATTTTCAACATAGGAAGATCAGAAAAGGATGTGCATAATTTCCAGACTGCCATCTACCCATATATCAAATTTCATAAAAAATATTTTTAGTACTTTTAGCGTTATCACTGGATCCAGGTTATGTGTAAAATTTGCCATATTTTCAGTCTATTTGTTGCCAAAGCAACCAGAATTTTCAGCATAAGAAAAAAAGAAAACGACGTGCATAATCTCCATACTGCCATCTATCCATATATCAAGTTTCATAAAAATATTTTCAGTACTTTTTGCGTTATCGCGGGATCCAGGTTATGTGTAAAATTTGCCATACTTTCAGTCTATTTGTTGCCATAGCAACCAGAATTTTCAACATAGGAAGAAATGAAAAAGACATGCATAATCTCCATACTGCCATCTATCCATATATCAAGTTTCATAAAAATATTTTCAGTACTTTTTGCATTATCGCGGGATCCAGTTTTGTGGACGGACGGACTGACGGACAAACAGACGGACGGACGGACATTATAACAGGAGAGTAATAATGTAGCTACTCTATTGTTCTCTCTATTGTTCTTTTTAGCCACACAAAAGAAAATAGCCACATAAAAGCATTAAGGACTGAATGACATCAAAGAGAAAGAACAGTTACCTATTGTCCCTCTAGCCACATAATTACTCTCCTGTGAGTGCGGACGGACGGACAGACGGACGGAGGGTAAACCTAAAGTCCCCTCCGGTAAACCGGTAGGGGACTAATAAGTATATTAGATAAAATACCAATGTTATGATAAACACAGATATAAAGCGAATAAATCATCACCAGGGAGAACTATTTTCCGGTTGCAATTCTCCCTGCTGTCTCAGGAATGTAAGGGAATAATGCAATTTTATATGAAAACGCATGTTTCAAGGAAAACTGAAACTAAGATATTAAATATATGGCTTTTTGTTTGTTTAATTTTACGCCTTTTCCCAACACTACTTCAGTCATATAGGCGGGTAGTTTCCTAACCATCGTTCCTGGAGAGTTACACCAGTACTAGACTACCTTCCTCCGCGCTAAACTACCAAAGCATCTCCCGGGGATCGAACCCACACCAGAGAGGTAAATGGATTAGAAGTTATCGACTGTAACCCCTAACCTCGACCACGGAGGCGGTATATTACCTGTACGTGTATATATTTTAGTGTGTACAAAAAGCCTTTAATTTAAGGAGTTGCCGGAGCAATTGTTCAAAAGATTGCAGCCTTTTAAAAAGACAACTAACTGGGAAAACGCCGCCACAACTACATTTCAAACACAAGTATAACAACTTTACGTTTTCTGGAAACTTTTATCAACATGGCATAGCATTCTCCAAATTTTGATATTGTTGTACAAAATATATAACAAGAGCACCGCTAGGCGGAGCATAATATGCCCGAAAGTGTGTTTTTTTTGTAAGGATGAAGCATTTGTAAGACATGGGAATTAGCTCTTCATCCTATAAAATTTTACAGTTGTAGGTTGATTAATACTTAAGTTATTAATAATGACCTTAACCTTTGACCTTGTGACCCTAAAATCAATAGGGGTCTTCTACCTTATATGGACAATCATCCTGAGGAGTTTGAATATTGTGGGCCAAATGGAACTTAAGTTATGCTCCGGAAACTGTTTTCAATTTTAAGGTGATAGTGACCTTGACCTTTGACCTTTTGACCCCAAAATCAATAGGGGTCTTTTACCCAATATGGACAATCATCCTATGAAGTTTGAACATTGTCGGTCAAATGGAACTTAAGTTATGCTCCAGAAACTGTTTTCAGTATCAAGGTAATAGTGACCTTGACCTTTGACCTTTTGACCCCAAAATCAATAGGAGTCTTCTACCCAATATTGACAATCATGCTATGAAATTTGAACATTGTGGGCCAAATGGAACTTAAGTTATGCTCCGGAAACCAAATTGCTAACGGACTGAAACTGTTTTCAGTATCAAGGTAATAGTGACCTTGACCTTTGACCCCAAAATCAATAGGGGTCTTCTACCCAATATGGACAATCATCCTATGAAGTTTGAACATTGTGGGTCAAATGGAACTAAAGCTATCCTCCGGAAACTGTTTTCAGTTTAAAGGTAATAGTGACCTTGACCTTTGACCTTTTGACCCCAAAATCAATAGGGGTCTTCTACCCAATATGGACAATCACCCTATGAAGTTTGAACATTGTGGGCCAAATGGAACTTAAGTTATGCTCCGGAAACCAAATTGCTAACGGACAAATTGCTAACGGACGGAAACTGTTTTCAGTATCAAGGTAATAGTGACCTTGACCTTCGACCCCAAAATCAATAGAGTTCTTCTACCCAATATGGACAATCATCCTATGAAGTTTGAACATTGTGTGTCAAATGAAACTTAAGTTATGCTCCGGAAACTGTTTACAGTTTTAAGGTAATAGTGACCTTGACCTTTGACCTTTTGACCCCAAAATCAATAGGGTGCTTCTACCCAATATGGACAATCATCCTATTAAGTTTGAACATTGTGGGCCAAATGGAACTTAAGTTATGCTCCGGAAACCAAATTGCTAACGGACAAATTGCTAACGGACAGAAACTGTTTTCAGTATCAAGGTAATAGTGACCTTGACCTTTGACATTTTGACCCCAAAATCAATAGTGATCTTCTACCCAATATGGAAAATCATTCTATGAAGTTTGAACATTGTGGGTTAAATGGAACTTAAGTTATGCTCCGGAATCCAAATTGCTAACAGACGGACGGACGGACGGACAGACGCCAGGGGGTATAACATAATATGCCCTTTCGGGCATATAAAAAATGAAAACACTTGACACTTGATTTTAGCGACATGCACTAGCTCAGAAGTAGCGAGAGAGCGATTTACCGTATACCTCCGAAAGAGCTCTATTATTTACCAGGCGTGTTACTGCGGAGTCCAAAAGAGCGTCGTCTGATGTCCGTCAGTCCGTTTTTCTGAGTCAGATAAAAGCATTAAGCTGGAAGACTTACAATGGGTACCTGGTAAACAAGTCTTGCATAGATCTGTTTATTTTAAGTGCTTTATTAATAAGCATTTGTTTGTGATCGTATTCTGTCTGAATGTGTCTGATTATCAAGCGTTATTAAAAGTAGACATATTTAAATAATGCATTTGATACGGTATTTTATCTATGCCTGTGGTGTGAATTCTTATAATTGCATAAGCAAAATAACACAAGGTTACAAAGCAGACTTTTATTATTCATAAGTAAATAAACAGATTAAAAACGGCCGTAGATAATCAAACATATAACAGTGTACAACAGTTATTAAAGAGCCATCCGCACGGGACGTAACAATATAAGCTTAGAAGGATAAGTAGCACTTAAAATACACATATAATAAAATTTGTTCAGCAGAAGAGGAATTTATATCTAAATGGCAGACAATATAAGATTTATTAATCTGAATTAATAGAGCAAAGGACTACATGATTCATTCAGTGTGAATGAATGTTCGATGTTAGAACAATAAATGACGCAATATCACTTAAATAGAACATTAGAAATGAACATAAATACCTACATTATTTTGCTTTGTTTTTTATATCAACTTACTACTTGCACGGTCGTTTATATTTTATTTAGTGTTATACTAAAGAGACTGCTGATTTCAAAATCTTTATGACTCGTTTGAATTCAGCAAATCTTACTAACATGCCAACAGAAGATTAATAAATAATGTTATTTGTAAGACAAAAATCAACAAAATATAGGAATTTGTCAATATATATCGATATGTAAGTACAACCGTTAAAATAGAGATTTTATAAGTTATAATTCAGGGAAGTGACAAAAGTCTTCGTACCTGTGTTAAATTTCCAATGCGTATCCGGCAAAATTGGGTTTTCTTCAAAGTGAAATGTTAAAGACGTATAAAGACAGTAAATAATTGAGCGGTACTCAATTTTCAACACTCAATAGTGCTGGCATCAATGACCCGAAGGACCAGAAAAATATAACAACACTGAAGTGAAGTAAGAAGTTTGGTGTCATACCAAAGAAAGAAAAGAAGTATAATGGTTCATTCTTTGTTATAGAAAAAGTCACCGTTGAATTATGTGTTACAGTTCAAAAGAAATGTTTTTGGCAAGCTGGTCCATCACGATGAATTGAAACCATATGTAAGTACTAATGTACCAAGATGGATCAAGTTTCTGAATAGGAAAATGTACAATTAATAAATCATTAAAAGTATTTTTACCAAGTTGTATGCTGCTGTATTTAGCACCTGAAGGTGCTAGGGGGCGTGGACGGTAAAATATGAAAAACAAGATCAACAAGGAAAGGCGGCGTTCAATGAACGCAACCCCCATATGACCCAGTGTTACGAGCCAGGCGTAACGACAAAGAAAAGCCAGCAACAAACTTGTAACAATAACAAATTTATTACAGAAAAATTATTAAAGAAAAATAAAATAACAAATTATCTTTACAAATACCTGAAGTCCAAATAAAAATTACAAATGTTTAGTCTGATCCTGGAATGATCCTTTTTCAATAGCACAGTTAAATCCAAGAACACTTTAGAATAAATTCCCACAATAAAATCCACAAGAATAATTAATAATCCAAGCTCCAATAAATCACTTAATTTCCAAGTTGAATAATACTCCAAATATATTGATGACTTAAAAGATCACTGATGACTTAAAAGGTAACTGATGACTTAAAGATAAGAGTTATGAAAATTGTCTCCTTATATATATTAACTAAGAAGTTTCTAGAATAGTCTTCCATTTACTACAGTAATCATAATCTAGCAACTTCAACAATAAAGATCATTCCAGAAAATTCTATCTAAATATAATGCATGAGTTTTCCACAACAGTTAAGAACGTTCTAGTACATACATGTAGTTTATGTTCTAAAAATAGAACAATGATAATATTGGAAATACCAACTGGTCAGATACAAACTATATACATGTAATATGTTGCATACATAACACCCAGCAACAAGAACCAATGGCAAGGAGCCCAGGCGGACCAGGTAACTTGCACTTTCCAGTACCGTCCATGAACAGGCTCAATCAAACCGAGCCTGCAACATTTTCAATTTTGCCGTGTTGGGCTTTTTTTAGGGATTCTGTATTTATCTATTTTACATTTTGAACAGAAACCATTATTTCTCTTTAATAGCAATGCAAGCTACATCTACATAACCAGGTGTGCGTAGGTGTATTGCAAGAAAAACATTTATGTATAAGAGACAATACTATAAAGTATTAAGGGTAGCAGGTCTAATCAGTACATATTTAAAAATAAAACCTACTGCGTATGGTCGTTACATTACGCGTCACGTGTCGGCATTTTGTCAGAAGAAGTTTTTGTGTCAAAAGTCGTCGATGTATTATAGCACAGAGGAAACCTGCGAATCGTGATACAGAGATGGCGCTCGTTTATAAGGTAAAAACCTGTATTTTGTCGCTAAAAGAGACAGGCGTTAATGCAAGAGGTGCATGGTCCTAAACTCATCATTTGTTTTTCAGATATGGCAAGGAAAACACCCCCGAGGGGAAGAGCTTACCAGTGCTTACATTGTTTACGGAAAGAAAGAGAGATCAATTCAAAGAATCGATTAGAAGAGCATATATACAAACAAAATGTGCTTGATGATGACCAACCTAATCTTTTGTAGAGTTTGCCATTTTAGAAGCAGGACGAAGGACAGCTTGTTCAGCCATGTCAGAACTATTGCAAGGCACCACCGAGCAATAATGAAAAAAAAAGGGGATTCGAAGCTACTAAACCTTTTTGTAATGACATGTATGTAATGACAAACGCTATCTAATAGGAGAGAACGATTGGAAAATGCTGCCATGGAAGAGAAGAGCAGGCGGTGGGCCAAGAAGACTGTAAGCTCAACGTCATAAAGTGTATTTGATAAGGCGCTGCAAATGGAATTGCCAGAGATGTATATGGCATCCAACTATATTAAGAAAGTTGTAGATGAAGACTGTGGTCATAACGAAGAAGGAGAAATAGCAGAGGAAAATAGATAAGGTGAAAAAAGAGTGAACAAGACGGGAGATAAGCTAGAAAATGTGATGATGGGAGAATGATGGAAGTGGAGATAAACATTTATAAAAAATGGACCAATTAATTTGAGAAAAGTAGACGTGAAGAGCAGAACAAAGAAGGTAGCAAAGACGGAGGTAGGGAGTACCATTGGCATTAGCATTGGGACTTTACATTTGCGAGTTGTAAGAACGGATGAAAGTAGAAGGGTCGTAAGATGCTCGGGTTCAATAGAGAGTAGAAGTAAGAGTTTGGAGATATAAGAAGTGGCATTAAATTTGACAACAAGGACACAAAGACTAAAAGTGGGCAGGAAATTCACAAGATGGAAGTTTTCGAGGTAAAAAGCACAGAGAAAAAGAAATATAAGGAGGACACAGAAGAGGAAGGTGAAGTTATAATGAAAGCTTCGATAGAGCGGTTTAGGTAGAGGAACAGACACGAGAAGAAGTAGACATATGCGAAGAAGCGG
>NW_026851946.1:0-65457 GCF_026571515.1 Ruditapes philippinarum | reverse complement strand
AATATTTCAAACATATTCAACTGTTAGTACCTGTTGAATTTTCTTAACAGGTAACAAGTTAAAAACTCAAAACTTTTATTCTTAATTCATTTTTCCCAAAGTATATGAATGAACAACGTTTGTATTCAATGAAAAAGCAACTTCCCCCTGTCTTGATAAAAACGTTTGCCATTTAATTATCTTATCAATGTCCATTCAATGGCAAATTCACGATAAAACATTTCAACCTACAGGTATCATATTCAATTTAGGTCAAATCTTATCAAAAACCTGTATTCCAACTATATGACCTTATGCAATAAAACTTTTAAATGATTAAATAACATGAACAAAATGTATTCATTTTGTGTAAACATTTATTTTTGTTTGAGCATCATATCATTTTACAACACAACAAATATTATTAAATTTTGTACACTGTATCTAAGTTTAATTTTTACCGTCTCACTCGCCATGTCTTACATGGTATGAAGAATGGAGAAAGAAACAATGAAACATTTACACGCGAAATAACTCGTTCACATTTATATGTTATTTTATTAAATGACCACACTTTATAGACTTATTTGAATTTCACAAGTCGCATCAAGTAATACTGTTGGTTTGCAAATATTAATGTGACTTTCTTTGTCCAGAAAAAATTCTGAATACAAAAGAAGATGACAACCTAGAGGAACACCCTATCAAACTCCTGGATCCTCCAAAAACAAAGTTAAAACGTCAGTTGTCTATAGACACAGTTGATCAAACAGATGAACTGCGTGTCAGAAAGAGACCTGCAATTCTACGCCAGTCAGATTTAGGTCAAGACATACCATCGAGGAAAGATGAGGTTGACGGCAGTAGACCATCCTCTTCAGCCAATGTTGTTCATTTTGATACACCAAGACACTATTCAGCTAGTGTATCTGAAACACCAGTAAACACAACTTAACCGGTAACAGTAGTTACAAGCTATTTTAAAATTGGGATTAGTATTTGGTCAGTTGAATGCTTCTCAGTGTGTAAATATTCGATCGTTGCAATCAGATTCCAATTTTTGAGTGTAATTTACACGTGAAAGCGTCATAAAACCGTCATGTAGAGCTGGATTGAATGTCAAAACAGCTTTGTCATCGTTTACTATTGAGAAACCTGTTATCTGCTCCTTTAAAAATATCTGAACATTTTTTTATATTAATGGCTGCTTTAGTCTGTTTTGGTCAAAAATTGTCGAAGAAGACGCAGGATGTTTATTTTTTTTTTCAGATATTTCCTCCATGAAAACTTTTACGAAGGATTTTTTTCAGGAAATTTTTAGGAAATAATAACAAATAACACGTCATTTATTAAGATATGAATGGAACACATGATGAAATGTTAACATGTTGTACTCATGTTTCTGTGTGATTATCTTTACCGGTGATTGATTTGCAGTTTTCTTCTGATTTGGTCTAAAGCTATAAAGATCAATACCCCCAAAAAGTTGATTATTGACATATGTAAAAAAAAACAAATAGTAAGTCGTTAAATACATAGGGGATATTTAAGTTTTTCTCTATAAATGCAGGATGTATTTTCATTTAGTGGTATGAAAATAATTAGTTCACGAGGGGCAGTATCTACAAGTGAAATATGATAATTTTCATATAACAAAAGAACACACACTTTTACAGTGCAAATACGGAAACAAGAAAAGAAAATACGAGTTTTATTTTATCGATATATCTCACTATTACAATCATAAAATAAATGACCTTTACTCTCTTATATCTTTGAAACAATTATCTGAAAACAAATAACTCATTCAAGGGCGATACAAGAAGTATATTTGTATTTCACTGAGGAGAATAGTTCTGAACATGTAAGTTATATGTTGTAAAGTTGGCAAAATGTACAAAAAGTAGTATTTTGACTTCTATACAAAATACTGTTCAACTATGAATATACATAGTGCCAACAGAGGAAAAGTAGCAGAAATTGTTAATACATATTTGTATAACGTTCTTTTGTGAAAACTGTAACAAGATACTAAAAAAGTTTAAATAAATCTTATAGCATTTCTGAGGCATAAATGGTGGTCCTTAAAGACGAGATAGATATCAAGACACTTAGGTAAAAGCATTCTTAAGTATTTATTGTATTGCAATATATAAACAACCTGGTTAGGCTTCTGATTGTAAAAAATCTACATAAGATTGTTAGCAAAGAATAAAAACAGGTGAAATAAAACAAAAACATTAAAAGTTCGTTAAGCTTTAAAAAAAGCGTGCCATCAGATAAGTTCGCCGCTTATAAATATACATTTTTAAATTTGTTAATAACTTTTAACAAGTCCTTAAATCAATTTTGACAGCACGGTTCTGGACATAAGATATCATAATTATATCTATAAATTATAAAGAGTTATTGCACAGGTTTTCGTGCAGTAACATATGCAGAAGCTCAAGGACGCCTTTAAAGCTCACAGAAAAATCGATTTGAAACGTCCGATGGGTTCTGCAGAGTTAAGAATGCATTTTCGAGTTATAAATACATTTTGAGCGCAATATAAAATGTATTAGTAACGCAAACATTCTAGTTATTATATAATTACCTAATGTAGTCTAGACATTTAACAATTAGACAAGGGAGACCTTTGTTCAGTTATAGATTACCTCCCTGAGCCAAAATGAATTACCTGGCACGAAACGTTCGCGATAAAGGTTATCGAGATATCATGTAAAATTTTACACTGCAGTCTTTCTCTTACCGCCTTTCTTTCACTGTCATCTTTGTAGTCCCCTTTGAAAATAGATAGCAAAAACTAATGTGTTAAAAGGTAAGAGATCGAAATATATTTTACAGAAAATATACAACAGATAATATTGACGAGTAATATAAACTTTTCACGTGCAATATATACACATTTTCGATCTTTTACGTGCAAAATAAACACGATTTCGATCTGTTGATATCATTCCATGTACATTTCACGTCAGGTCGGCTACAAAAATATTACACTCTTAATAAAACTCGGTATTATCTGCGATTTTGTACATACATTGGTTTAGACCTACTGCAAATGCAAAATATATCTCTAAGATTTGTTTTCAGTCAGAAATATCCATGTGGATTAAGTTCTACTGTTTATCTTATAGCTGTACTAATTTTCCATCCGAATCTATAGTTTTAAATTTGATTTCAAATGGAAATTCGATCTGTACTAGTATTGCCAATTTCAGATCCAGTGTTGTTTTTTTTTTAAATTTTTGTCTTGATTTCCAGTGAGACGGTAGACGATTTTGTCATTTAGTTTTAACTTCATGTCAAGTCTTTATTTGATAATTTGATTTATTTAAAAATTCAGCCATTTTTTTCTACACAAATACATTTAACATTTTATCATAACAATATTTTAAAAAGAGGACACTTATCTAGTATATTTGTCCATGACCTGATTTTCATCTTACAATTTGTCATTCACGTGATAGATAACAAAGTCATCTTGTGATATTAACGCATGCGCTGTAAAATTGTGTTTTAATATCGCAATGGCGGAGTTAAGTCCTGGATTAAATGATATAAACTTTACGGACAGTATGTGAAAAAATTACGGTAAATATAATTTATTTATTTTTATATGATGATTTTCTTTTATCAAATAATGTAGCTGGTAAAATCATCTTAATGGATAACATTTTAAAATAGCCGTAAAATCTGTGTGCCCGAAAACGAAAGTAGGAGTTGGTCAAAGTGGGCGTCTTCTAGCCTGTAGAACAACACAGATTCGAAAATAAAAGCTTTTATTTTCATATCAAATTTTCTTCAGGAAGTTAACATTGCTACAATAACATAGTTTTACATTTGAAATTTTATTTGAATGATTTAATTAAATTATATTCATATCAAAATGTGTACAGAAATTAATTACAGTACAACCCCGGAAGAGCAAAACCCATTCAAATACAATTATTTAGGTTGTTCCTGAATGATGTTATAGTTACTCATTATAAATGTTTACTGTGGGGAAAATTAAAACTGTCCTTGGTCCTTGTTGATTACGAAAAATCTCAATCTATGTGTCCATAAATTCCTTGGGCACTTACTTGATATAAATTGATTGCAAAGTACAACGGCTTTGTTGATGTCAAATCGGATTGCAGTCATTTTTATTGCTATTAGAACGTTAACGGTTAAATATAATGCCAAATCAATATTTATTCAGATGGGTAAAAATAGTTATTTTCTTACCCTGTGTATGATCTTACGTCGCAACATTCTAAACATTTAATCGGAAAATAGAAATAACGATTTAAAGTAAATTGTGTAAAATGTACATGTTAAGTTAAATTTACTCTATTTCAATGCAAAAGTGCAACGTCAGCTGCTTATAGACGCAGGCATTAAGTCCATGTTCGACAAAAAAATAATGTACAGGGGGTTATCATGAGACTCCGAATAGAAAACTGAGTACGATACTAGAAAGAGAAACCAGAAAACGATTTATTCAAGTTTAACCAATATCAAAATAAGCATCATTTGGATTTTTTTACTTTGAATTTTTTCGAAAATTGAATATAGCTATATTAGTGTATGTGGCTGAAACCTATCAATCGAGGCAAAGTATAAACATACCTGACAAAAGATGGGGCTTTTATTTTTCTTATTTTAAATAGAGTCAATGACAGGAATATAACATCACATGTAGGAATAACATTATAGGCTATTATTAAACATTATCAGCTGCAATTATAAAATTGATAAAACGATGTTGCATTTAGTTGTTGTTCCTTATTAAGACTAAGATTCGAATAAAATTATTTAGCACATATCCGTGCTGTATTTGCGAGTCCGTAAAAACAGTATTATACATACATGCATATATTGTGTCATGGTATACAGAGAAATTCAAGCGTTACACTATAGGCGCGTCATTGGAAAATGATTTTTTTTTTTTCAGTATGAACACACTATTATTAAAATTAAATTATCTCCTTTCTCCACCATTTGGTTTGTTCTGTTCCTGTATGGCCTACTGTTGTCATGAGAAAGGGGTCTTTGGTGCATGAACGCCGATATCTAATGTTAATTTGTCCTAATATTGTGTTAGGCGTAACGGATGTAGCGGGATATTTCTTTTTTGTTAGTCAATATTGCTTTAAGGAATTTAATGATTTGTCAGCGCAAAGAAATATTGATATTGCTAAATTATTTTAGATCTACTATTGTTCATAATTCATCTCGAATGCCACATTGAACTGATATTTTAAATTCTGTTTCCATCGGGAATGATTCCTTTACTGATAGTGTCAACTCGAGTATTTAACAATATGTAATGGATAACCAGTAGCAAGGAAGTCGATCTCGTCAATGTAAGATAATTCTATCATAAGATAAACAAAGAGGACAAATATTTAGTATATTTTTGCCGCGGCCTAATTTTCGGCTAACAATTCAGTAGTCACGTGATTGATAACAATTTCATCTCGTGATAAAGACGCATGCGCTTTGACATTGTGTGTCCATATCGCAATGGCGGAGTTAAGTCCTGGATTTAATGATATAAACTCTACGGAAAATATATGAGTAATTAAGGTAAATATTGATTTTTAATTGGATGATAATTTTATCAAATTATGTAGCTTGTTAAACCATTAACCATCTTGATTGACAACATATTGAAAAGGCCGTAAAATTTGTTTGTCGAAAACGAAACTAGGAGTGGGCCTTAGTGGGCATTTTAATAACTATACAGTAATGAAAAAACATATGTTTGTTTTTGTTTTCTTTTTCAATTTCCTACACGATTTTAACGATGCTAAAATAACACCTATTTGTATATATTTAATATGCGGGTTTTAATTGAATAATTATTATATAAAAAAACACGTAGAGAAATTAATTACAGTAAAACCTCGGTAGAACGGAACTCAATCATATACATCATATACGAAAATCAAAGTTGTTCCTGAAAGACGTTGTTTAAAAGATGTTAAACTTAATGTAAAGGTTTATTTTAAGGGAAATTGAAACTGTTGCTGTTCCTTGCTTATTATAAAATACTCCCTTATAAATTTCCCCATAATTTTCTCCTTAAAGTCAAGGGCAGATACTTGATATAAATATAATTAAAAGTAAAAGCCCTTCACATGATGACATTATTATTTTTATTCATTCTATATTTTATGTTCGGCAGTGCTACATGTTGATTTTCCTACGTATAATACTTGCAATTACACAGTCTGTCCGAATAGGGCAATACCGGCTCTATGAATCCGACAATCACTTATTCAGAAATGATAACCTGCGTTCGTCCGACACTTTAGTCAGAACTACTGGGTTTCGTGTGACGATCAATTTTAGCCAGTTGTACAATCATTGGGGACCTGTTGTTTGCAAAAAATGTCAAAGGGTTAAGTAATATGTCAATATAAAGTTGTATATTTTAAAAACGTGTGGAATCATGGTGCATAGAAAATATTTTTGTTGTTTTATAATTATGAAATACTCCCTCATATATTTCCCTATCAATTCCTCCTACAAGAAAAGGGCAGGTACTTGATATGAATCGATTGCAAAGTAAAAGTCCTTCACATGATGTCAGATCGGCTTGTGGATATAATAACTATTTGCTTCTTTGTATTCGGCAATCAACAGGTTGTGTTCTGTTCCTACATATAATACTTGCAATGATAATGACTGTTAGGATATTAGGATAAAAGTAATGCATACATTGCTTTGTTTAAGTGGCAGTTGCATACTGTGAAAAATGAACATTTAACATAATGTATTCATCCGACATCTTGTTCATATGTTACCTTTATCTTCATCTTCAAATGTATTTATCATACATGAGCTTCAAACCTCAGTCGTTATCATTAATTGATTACAAATAGTGGTTGTGACTGATAAACCTTGATAAAACGCTTTACAACGAGACACACTACTATGTTAAAACAAATAAACAAATCTAAACATAAAGATAATTTAGTCTGTTTTGGTATCAATTTCAAATGAATTGGAGATACTACTTAAATATACTGGTGTCATAAAAGAGATAATCTCGTTTAACATTACATGTATTTTAACAGCAAAGAGAAGACGAACAAGATGTAAATTGCACAATTTATTTAAAGATTTAACCAACATTACATTGTACTGAATGTACATGAATAATGCACCAATGCATAAGTGAACAATATAGTATATCACTTATCTTCTTAAATTATTTTTGGTCTAGAATTAAAACAGATACTATCAGGCATTCTGATCTGATAATGACAAATCGTGAATATATGCTTATGCAACTATGTTAGAAAATGCTTAAGCCGTATAAACTATGTTTTTTTGTTTGTTTTTTTTTTTGTTTTTTTTTGGTGTGATTATTGCCCAGGCCGTACTTATATTGGCTGATACTTGAGCTGTTATATTTTTTATTCTTACGCCGTTATGTTAGTTGATGATTGAGCCGTTATGCTTGTTTAATCTTAAGTTACAATGTTGAATGAAATAAAGGTCATTTTTTATTTACATTATTCAGAACAAAATTTATTCTATAGGACTCGTACATTATTCAGAACAATATTTATACTATTGGACTCGTACATTATTCAGAACAATATTTATTCTATTGGACTCGTACACAGCTGCAAAATCTATATCAGTCTCAGTAAGATCCTCCTACAATATAGATTTGACAGCTGTGTACTCCTTCAATAGAATTTAGTATTGTACTCTTCAATGTAAATTCGTTTCAAAAGGAGTTTATGGAGAAATTGCCATATTTAAGGGAGAAAAAATAATGCAACTTCCCTATGATACAATATCAATAAATAGACGTGAAGTATTCTGATTTTGATGGAGCGGCTATAAATACATATTGTTTTGACAAATAAGCATTTATAAATATTAAACTTGTATAGGTGTAACATTTTACAAGGTTACGTTCATTACCATATTATATATAGCTTCTAACACTTATTTTAAGTTTAAACTTATTATGTAGCCAAATAATTCCAATTATTGAAATTGTTCGTTTTGGGATCTTTATCATTAATTAAAATCAGACGAAAGTTACATTCCAGCGTTTAGACGCACTAATGACTTTTCTGTCATGCAGGTGCATTACAGATTACATATTATATACCAGAAATGTGTTAAGAAAAAAGTCTTGCAGTGATTTGAAGATATTTGAGCAGGACATTTTGATATATGATATTCTTATATTGGCAATTATATTTATTTATTTATTTATTTACTTCAAACTGTATATTAAACACAGATAATTTAGCTCCATGATATTAAATAAGACACGGAACAAAATAATGAATTAAAACAAAAAATAATATGACATTGAGTTGCCAAAAACTTCTACGTAAAACATTTTGGAATCACTCCAATCTGAATTTGTTCTATTAAACTTGATAGTGTCCTAAAACAAAGAAAATTAAACATTCAAGAAAAAGTCGGAATCTGTACGGAAGCTTACACCTTGATAACACTACATAAGTAAAGATTTTTTAACATTGATTGGTAAGGTAACGTTTAGCAATTTAATGTTCGAAGTCTTATCATAAATTTAATATATGACGTTTTATAATTCCTAACCATTTATTTAACATTTTCTCATTTTCTTGATGAATTGTTGTCACAGATATATACATTGTAAAAAATCTATTTTTTTAAATTTGTATTCACATTTAATGTTTAAGCATCGAATACTTGACTTTATCTTTGCTAGTTTATCTCTTAGCAAACTAAGACATAGTAGCCATGAAATCCTTTATCTTACTTAAAATAAAATAAGGATATGTTAAACAAGTGTATGTTTTAATTTGTTTCAAAGGTGTTCTAAGTCATGTTTAGTCTCTTGATCGGCATTCCACACTCAAATAATTTGTTATCTACCAGTTCTAACTTCTTATCTGAACATCTTTGATGACTACATAAACTGCACAAGAAGGTGCTTGTTCGTAACTTGGTGCTAGGTGGGTGATTATATGTTAACTAAGAGTGAATATGCTGCTCTTTATGGTACAAGGTGGGTGAGATACGTTAACAAAGGCTGAATATGCTGCTTAAGACGGTACTAGGTGGGTGAGATATTTAAACAAAGACTGAATATGCTGCTTAAGACGGTGCTAGGTGGGTAAGATATGTTAACAAAAGGCTGAATATGCTGCTTAAGACAGTGCTAGGTGGGTCAGATATTTAAACAAAGACTGAATATGCTGCTTAAGACTGTGCTAGGTGGATGAGATATGTTAACAAAAGGCTGAATATGCTGCTTAAGACAGTGCTAGGTGGGTCAGATATTTAAACAAAGACTGAATATGCTGCTAAAATTAAGACTGTGCTAGGTGGGTGAGATATGTTAACAAAAGGCTGATAGGTGGGTGAGATATGTTAACAAAAGGCTGAATATGCTGCTTAAGACAGTGCTAGGTGGGTCAGATATTTAAACAAAGACTGAATATGCTGCTTAAGACTGTGCTAGATGGATGAGGTATGTTAACAAAAGGCTTAATATGCTGCTTTTAAGACAGTGCTAGGTGGGTCAAATATTTAAACAAAGACTGAATATACTGCTTAAGACTGTGATAGGTGGGTGAGATATGTTAACAAAGACTGAATATGCTGCTTAAGACAGTTCTAGGTGGGTGAGATATGTTAACAAAGACTGAATATGCTGCTTAAGACAGTGCTAGGTGCGTCAGATATTTAAACAAAGACTGATTATGCTGCTTAAGACTGTGATAAGTGGGTGAGATATGTTAACAAAAGGCTGAATATGCTGCTTAAGACGTTGCTAGGTGGGTGACATATGTTAACAAAAGGCTGAATATGCTGCTTTTAAGACAGTGCTAGGTGGGTCAGATATGTAAACAAAGACTGAATATGCTGCTTAAGACTGTTTTAGGTGGGTGAGATATGTTAACAAAAGGCTGAATATGCTGTTTAAGACGTTGCTAGGTGGGTGAGATATGTTAACAAAAGACTGAATATACTGCTTAAGACTGTGCTAGGTGGGTGAGGTATTTTAACAAAGAATGAAAATGCTGCTTAAGACTGTGTTAGGTGGGTGAGATATGTTAACAAAAGGCTGATTATACTGCTTTAGACAGTGCTAGGTGGGTCATATATTTAAACTAAGACTGAATATGCTGCTTAAGAATGTGCTAGGTGGGTGAGATATGTTAACAAATACTGAATACACTGCTAAGATATATGTTATATGTGGATGTGACATTTTAACAACGACTGAATAGACTGCTTTAGACGGTGCTAGAGGATTGAAATAATTATGTTAACATAGACTCAATATACTGATTTAGATGGTGCTATGTGTGCGAGAGCTGAGAGCTTCTTTCGGGTAATATTTGGAGTAGACTGGCATATATTGTATAACCCAAACTGCACGCGTAAACATATTTCCAAATTAAGTAAAATGAAATGTTTAAATCTTGTCATCATCCATACAATTAAACATTAAAGAACAATAATTTTGTTGAAAGTAGTTATGGGAAAACTATTTATCTTTGTTCAAACTTTCAATCAAATTTATTCAATTGAAATTAGATGATAAAAAGATATATGCCTGCTATTGTCTTCTCATTATAAAGAAACAGCACAATATTGCCTAAAATAATTGTTCGCAGAGTCTCGTTGGCCCTTTTTTTACTTAAGAAAATGTAGGAAAATATTTAGTGTTGTAAAATCTTTCTATAATTTAGTAGTGTTCGTTTACCGTACGCATGCACTGTAAAATTGGAGAAAATCAGTATGGCGGAAAATAGTCCAGGATAACATAGGCACTCGGTTCCACAACCTTCCATGATTTTAATTTCTTTTAAAAAAAATCATTTCATGTATATAAAATAAATAGTATTTTATATACATAATATGATTTTTTATAAAGAAATTATAATAATAGAAGGTTGTGGAACCGAGTGCCTATGCAGGATAATACAAGAGTTTTACAAGTAAAATGGTTTCCTGCGAGGAACATTTTTAATGATATAAAGATATTTTATTTAACTATTTTCAATATTGTTTGGGAGGGGGGTGAATAAACGTTTGTATCAGGAATATAGTTGACAATAATCGATCAATATAGAAGAAGGTCTTTGGAAACTGGTGACCGTTGAAGGCCTGAGACCGGAGAAGGTCGAACATAAAACAATTATTTCTTTTTAAGAAAATGATTAAATACCATTTTCTGAATAATTCTGAGCAAAAAAAATTGTTAAAATAAACACACAAGTTTACGCACGAGTAATATCTCTATTTAGTATGGCAGATGCCACTACACATATTTTAATTTTGTAGATTTTCAGTATAAACAATTGATTGTTTGTTATAATTTGAGATAAATATTAAAGAAACATTGATTATTTTCAAACACATCATTCAAGTTTTTCCACCTTAAACGGTAAAATAATTATAGAAAATTAGAAATATCACGTAATAGTTTTTTGTTGTTAATTAAATGTAATTCGGACTAATTCCCTAGAGGTAAATCCGTAACGTCGGCACACGGTATTTAGCTACGTTTTCGAAAAGGTCAATTAATTAATCATGTACGGATTACAGATCACATGCTCCTCTATGTACCGAAAACAGGTCACGTGCTCCTCCGTGCCTCAAAAGTTAAACGCGTACCAATACCCTGCGGTCTTCAGACCGCAGGGAATAAAAAGAAACTTTCGCAAAGTATGTGCCAGTTGTTCAAGGGTACCACTTAGGTGTACACACTTATATACATGTAGTAGCTAGTAAAACTCGTTTTTTGGCAAAATCGGTATAAAAGCCCGATATGTTTATTCGTAAACAGGACATTTCGGCCCCAAACCAAATCGGTCCCGGGACGTTTCGGCCCTTTTCCGCGAGACGTTTCGGCCCTACTATATAGCACAGACAATTAATTAACAACAATAAATTTAATTACAATTAAACAGTCATGACACTTTAATTCTTTAAATAATTATTTATTATCTTTTGATCTCTTGAACCATTTAGATATATATACGTTAATGTTTTTAAAGGTGTAGCAAAAAATAAAGGCAGGTTAATCCTTAATTTATAAAACAAACCACTAAAACTTCTTGATTAAGAAAGTTAATTACAATTATTTCTTAGAAAACATTATTTTTTTTATCTTGATTAAACTATAGGCCTACGTATTTTTTCAAGGTGTAACTAATTAACTGTGTATAGCTTTATGTAAGTTATATCAGAGAAAACTTCAAAAGATTTAAACAAAACGTTTACTATAATCTCCTGATAATATTTTTAATTATTATTGTTATTAGATAATGATAGATGCTAGATGTTTTAAAAGTGATTGAAAGACTGAAATCAAATTATACTGGTTTCCTAGCAGTTTCCGTCCCCTAGCAGTTTTCCGGCCGTTTATCATTTTCGTCCAGTACAGTCTATTTTTACAAGTAAGGCATCCACATTACTTCATCAATCAGAGAGACATTTGTTTTCTATGCTAAACAGCATTTGAAATAGTACAACAATTTATATGTTTTGAAGTTTTGCCTGTTATTAAAAGTTACGTGAGAGAACTTGCGACTTTCAAAAATAAGCAACACCTAGGGAATTTTTAGTTAGAATATCCATGCACAATAACTAAGACCCCATTTTAGGTAAATAAATACTTCGGAAAATAATTTTGACCACACGGAAAAGGTTGGGAAGTTCTGTTTGTCTGATAAAACCATTTTAACATTGCTTCTTGGTACTGAATTATATTCAAAATAAAACATGTCCGGAAAACTGCTATGCATTTTTGAATAAGGTGAAAAAAGGTGTTACATTTCAGGCCTATATTCCAATTAAAAAGTAAAATGAAAGTGCAATATTAAACACATGGCAATGCTGGACAGGTACCTATTTTTGTCCTGTTAATGTTGTGTACCCCTCCGTAGACTGATTTTTATTTTATTTGTTAAAAAGTGCGATTTGTGTCCGGAAAGTTGAAACTGCTAGGAAACCAGTAAATGCTATGTACCTGCTATATATTTATTAATTAGTTTAATCAAACAATGTTGACAGTGACAAAAGAATTATAAATATTTTGGCTTCTGTTTTCTTTTCATTGTAAAATTACATGACCGAATGTAGAAGAGGTATCATAAATCTTTCAAGGTACTTGAAAATTGGCGTTCCACTTCATGAAAATTGTCATTTATGATTATTATAACTATGAAATTTTGATATACCGGTTTAAAACATAGTACTTATTCTGGGGCCGATTTGGTAAAGGGTCGAAACGTCTTAGTTAATTTTGGGCCGATATGTCTTGGGGCCGAAACGTCTCAAAATCGTTTATTCAACGTAAAAATCGAGTTTCAAAAGGATTGAAAAAACTGTACTAACATATCTACTTTCAAACTTGGAGAAAGTGTCTTTTTTGTTTCAGTATATTTTTTTCTTAAATTTTGAAGAAATTGCAATAAGAACCTTGAAAAGCTTGTAACTTTTAAGTAAATTACTTTTTACTTAAATGAAATGTTAACATAACAAATAAAAAATAATAAACTCTCTTACGGCTTAGGTAAATTACCAATGTTTTATCAATTGAAAACGAAATTTTGAATTTGGGGGCTAATAATCTTAAAAAGCAACAAACATTAATTAGACTTTTGTTACGCTCTTCATTAAATGAATTTCTAATATTGATTAATATTAATTTATTGATTAATTGTAAAACAACTGGTCCTATTGTATTGTGTTAGAAATGGCAAATTATCTTCCCCTATGTTTATTCACAGGGGCTTGACATTTTATCAATAATTGAAAAAATATAAGCAAATAATTAGAAAATAACGGCAAATAAACCCCTCTGAATAAACACATGTAATTAAACGCCTTTTAATAACTTGATTCAAGAACTTTGCCTATATGTGTATAGTTAAAAACTTAAAAACTCTTCTTAGAGCTACAGCTTAGATATTTATCATGAAACATCTTCAAATGGGTACCATGTTTGTTAAAATAAAAGCCCCTTGGTTAAAATTGGCCACGCCCCGGGGGCCTATATTCAGGTGAGCGATTTCAGGGCCATCAATTGGCTCTCCTGTTTAGGAACACATCATATTAACCCTTTCACTGCCATAGGGACGGCTTATGCGTCCCTGTTATTTTCGGCGTATTTGCAATATGGACGGCTTTTGCTGTTTCTATAATAATCATAATAATGATAATAAATTAATAATAATAATAAAAATAATAATGAATATAAAGAAAATTATACCATCGACAATAATTTTTATTATACTAACATATTTGGAAAGATATATAATTATTATAATGCTAATAACAAATAATAATAATAATTATATTAGTTAATAGATAATAGTAATTTCTTAGGAAACCCTCAGCAAATTAAGGTGATCAATAAAACAATAACCCTCTGGCAGCGAAAGGGTTAACCCGGTATTTTTTTACTTTGAATTGCAATCGAAGACCATAATTATTTATTTACATAAAATCTAAGTTAAACATAATCTTTTTGTTGGTTTGCTTAGATATTGATAGAGTATGGCGCATCAACTTCATTTAGAGAAGGAAAAATACAGACAGTGGGTAAAGGCTGGTTTAGGACTTGGATATTTAAAGGAGGGACTGGCACCATTCTGTAATGACATAGCTGTCCAACAACATAATGATATCTTACAAACCATTCGTTCTACAAAATCACTACCATCAACTGTGACGTGTGGCAGCTGTCGAGTTGAAACTCTAAAGCCAGACCATAAGCCATTAGGGAATGCTAAAAATAAAGTTTGTCCTCTTGGGCAAGTAAAATGCAGCTGTTGTTTTAATGGCAAAATTGCTTGTCCGAACAACATATGTGGCGCCATCTATGACTATATTGTGCAGCATCATGCCTCTACACCACCTGCACCAGACTGGAAAAATAGCAATGCTCTAAATTGGTCAACAGACCCGTGGAGCATATGCAAATGTTTTATAAATGCTCCTGGGTACAAGGACATGACATCAGCAGTCGATACAGATTGTACTGGGTTGCTGCATGTTATCACAAATAACATATATTTTCATAATAATATTGGAGGCCTTGTTACTGGACCAAACAATCTTTTTTCAAAGGTAAACCCATTTGTATACTAAATATACTCTCAATCAATTTCATCAAATTTCAGGTATTTTATGTAAGTGAAAAATATTCTTGATTACTCAAACACATATGTTTTTTGATTACTAAACTTGATTACTATCTATATTCAGCACCAAAGCATAAAAAATGTATATTAAGCTATCAGTGTAATTATGTAATTAAGTGATGCACACCGAGAATTTTTTTTTTCATAAATGATTTGAAAATCATTATGGATAACATTTTAATTGAAGGTAGTTTGTTAATATTGACTTTTATGAGGTACGTTATTATGTAAATGATTTGTGTTTTGTTTTAATATCAAATGAATATAGAATCCGGTAAAAATATACATACATGTATCTTTTATCAAAATACCAATTCAGTATCCATTTATTATGTAAATGTATATAATTTCAACTAAACTTTTTTTTAGCTCACCTGTCACAAAGTGACATGGTGAGCATTTGTGATATCTTTTTCGTTTGGCGTCCGTCCACCTATACACTTTTACTTTAAACAACATCTCCTCATAATCTGCTAAGCAAATTTTATCCAAACTCATAGAAATGTTCCTTTGGTAGTCAACTTTAAAAATTGTTCAAAGAATTAAATTGATATGGCAACCGAAAGAAAAAACTGTAAAAATCTTCCTTTAAAACCCAAAAGAGCTAGAGCTTAAATATTTGGCATGAAACATAATAGGGGGGGGGGGGGGTCGGGGGATGTCATTGATTTTCCTTATTTGTCTATAGTAAAAACTTTAAAAAATCTTTAAAAAAAAAACAAATAGTTAGAGCTTAGATATTAAGCATGAAACATCTTCTAGTGGGTGTCTATCAAGTTTGTTCAAATTAAAGCACTGGACTAGGGTCAAAATTAGCTGCGCCCCAGGGGTCATTCTTTTTCCCTTTATGTATAAACTGTGAAAAAAATCTTCTTAAAAAAACCCCAAAGAACCAGAGCTAAGATATTTAGCATGAAACATCTTCTAATGGGTGTCTACAAAGGTTCAAATAAAGACCTGGGGTTAAAATTGGCCATGTCTCGGGGTCAATTATTTTCCTTGTATATGTATAGTAAATACTTAAAAAATCTTCATTTAAAAGACCCAATGATCTAGAGTTAAGATACTAAGCATGAAATATCTTCTTATGAGTGTCTACAAATGGGTTAAAATTGGCCCGAGGGAGCATTGCTTTTCCCTATATATGTATAGTAAAAACTTGTAAAAATGTTCTTCTGAAAATCCCAAAGAGCCAGAGCTTCAATATTTATCATGAAACATCTCCTAATTGGTGGTCAAGGTCACAGCATGACCTAGAAGCAAAACCGTGTCCGGCCCTTTGTTATTTGAAGACGGATTTTACAACTATATCACAGAAATGACTACCATATTGAGACAACATGTCGCCCGCAACATTTTGGTCACTACCTTGAAAGTCAAGGTCACAGCATGACCTTGAATAAAAATTGTTTCCAGCCCACAACTTTGTTATTTGAAGTCGGATTTTATTTTACAACTATTTCACAGAAATGATCACCATATTAAGACGAGGTGTCTCGTGCAACTTTTTGGCCCCTACCTTGAAGGTCAAACATGACTATGCAGCAAAATTGTGTCCGGCCCATAACTTTGTTATTTGAAGTCGGATTTTACTACTATTTCACAGAATTGATCAACATATTGAGACAACATGTCACGGGCAAGTCGGTTGATATATCTCATTGAGTAAAGTGCAGTGCAAAGAACAGTAACTCTGCTTTGCCTAAGTTTGGAATTATCACACTTTGAAGTTTGTCTGGGACATTACTGTGAAACTACAAAAGATAAAATTTTCTGTGTCCAAAACCTAGTCGGGGAGCATCACCCGGTTCAACCAGCTCTTGTTGTTACAGTGGAAAGTTCAGTAATTCATGATTGAAACAATTAGGATACTTTCTTAACAGTTTTAATTCTCATCTAGTTTAGTTTAGTTTTATTGCTTAACACAGTATAATTATGTGTGTCTGTTGAACTTAGTTTTGTTTTACATTCAATAGGTACGTCAGTATAGAAATGAAATTTTCCACTCTAGCAGCATGGAATTAGAAGAAAGTGAGGCTAATACTTACTTAGATGACATGATTGCAGTTCTACAAGACAATAAGGAACTTGTACATCAACCAGCTGCACAACAAGCTGTATTGAAACTTCAAGATGTAAGAGTATATACATTTGTAATTTACTTATGATATCAGTTTGAAATCTTTAAAGAGTTCACTGTTCAGTTATAATTATTTTTATTAAGAATTCAAGATAAATTTTAGTGTAATCGATTAGATCAATTGAGATAATTTCAAATTTATGTTTAACCTTATATATAATTTGTTGTGTAGGAGTGTTATAAATCACATAGCTACATTTTTTCTGAAGAAACTATTAAAGAATTGATATTTTTCATTAGCTGAAGAAGAGGGACTTCATTATAACTACTGTAGACTTTGATGAAATTCTGGGACAAATCAAGGAAGAAATGAAAAAAGTTCTAAAATCAATTGAAGATGCTCCAACAAAAGAGGAATATGAGGAGCTTAAAAATACATCTATAGAACTTGAAGCCCAGATATTCAAATTAAATGAGGTAAACTTAACATTTCTAGTGTTTATTTCCAGTTATATACTGGTACATGCCTTGCATACAACATTGTTTTTAGAGAACTTAGTATGTTTATTTCCGGTAAATATATTTGTACTTCTATTCCACACAACCATGGTTTTAAGAGAACTGTTTGTTTCTGGTTGATATACCGGTACATGCATTCCACACAACCATGGTTTTAAGATAACTGTTTGTTTCTGGTTGATACAGGTATATGTATTCCACAAGAGAACTTTATAAGTGTTTTCTCCCAGGAATATATTTATACATGTTTTAAATACAACATGGTATTAAGAGAGGACTGTTTGTTTCCAGTTGATATACTGGTACATGATTTCCACACAACCATGGTTATAGAGAAATAATTATTGTTTCCAGTTAATATATTAATACATAAATTACATACAGCCATGGTTTTAGAGAATAATGGTTGTTTCCAGTTAATAATCTAATACATGAATTACATACAGCCATGGTTTTAGAGAATTAATGTTTGTTTCCAGTAATATTCTTATACATGAATTACACACAACCATGGTTTTAAGAGATTTAATGTTTGTTTCCAGTAATATACTTATACATGAGTTACATACAACCATGGTTTTAGAGAACTAATGTTTGTTTCCAGTAATATACTTATACATGAATTACACACAACCATGGTTTTAAGAGAACTAATGTTTGTTACCAGTAATATACTTATACATGAATTACACACAACCATGGTTTTAAGAGAACTAATGTTTGTTTCCTGTAATATACTAATGCATTTTAGCTCACCTGTCACAAGGTGACAGGGTGAGCTTTTGTTATGGCTTTTCGTCCGGCGTCCGTCCGTCGTCCGTAAACTTTTACTTTAAATGACATCTCCTCATAAACCACAGTATAACATAAACAAACTTCACAGGAATGTTCCTTTGGTGGTCTCCTTTGAAAATTGTTCAAAGAATTCCATTCCATGCAGAACTCTGGTTGCCATGGCAACCAATAGAAAATTGTTTAGCTCACCTGAGCACAAAGTGCTCAAGGGTGAGCTTTTGTTATCACTCTGCGTCCGTCGTGCGTCTGTGCGTCATGCGTCCTTCAAAAAATGGCGTCAAACTTTTCAAACAACAACTCCTCCTAAACCACATCGCCAATTTCAACCAAACTTTACAGAAATGATCCTTAGGTGGACTCCTTTCAAAGTTGTTCAAAAATTTAAATTCCATTAAAAACTCTGAATGCCATGGCAACCAATAGGAAAAACTTAAAAAATCTTCTTTTAAAAATCCCTAAGAGCTATAGCTTAGATATTTGGCATGAAACATCTTCTAATGAGTGTCTACCAAGTTTGTTTAAATCAAAGCCCTGGGGTCAAAATTGGCCCCGCCCCAGGGGGTCATTGATTTTCCCTATATGTGTATAGCAAAACCTTAAAAAATCTTCTTTGAAAAAAAACCAAATAGCTGGAGTTTAGATATTAAGCATGAAACATCTTCTAGTGAGTGTCTACAAAGTTTGTTCAAATAAAAGTCCTGGGGTCAAAATTGGCCCCGCCCCGGGCGTCATTGATTTTCCTTATATGTGTATAGCAAAAACTTAAAAATCATCTTTGAAAAAACCCAAATAGCTAGAGTATAGATATTAAGCATGAAACATCTTCTAGTAAGTGTCTACCAAGTTTGTTCAAATAAAAGCCCTGGGGTCAAAATTGGCCCCGCCCCAGGGGGGCTTTGATTTTCCCTATATGCATATAGTAAAAACTTTAAAAAAAATTTCTTTTAAAGAACCCAAAGAGCTAGAGCTAAGATATTTAGCATGAAACATCTTCTAATGAGTGTCTACCAAGTTTGTTCAAATAAAAGCCCTGGGGTCATAATTGGCTCCGCCCCAGGGGGTCATTGATTTGCCCTATATGCATATAGTAAAAGCTTAAAAAATCTTCTTTTAAAGAACTCAAAGAGCTTTAGCTAAGATATTTAGCATTAAACATGTTCTAATAGGTGTCTACCAAGTTTGTTCAAATAAAAGCCCTGGGGTCAAAATTGGCCCCGTCCCAGGGGGTCATTGATTTTCTTTATATGTGTATAGCAAAAACTTAAAAAAATCTTCTTTGAAAAAAACCAAATAGCTGGAGTTTAGATATTAAGCATGAAACATCTTCTAGTAAGTGTCTACAAAGTTTGTTCAAATAAAAGCCCTGGGGTCAAATTGGCCCGGCCCCGGGCGTCATTGATTTTCCTTATATGTGTATAGCAAAAACTTAAAAATCATCTATGAAAAAACCCAAATTGCTAGAGTTTAGATATTAAGCATGAAACATCTTCTAGTGAGTGTCTACCAAGTTTGTTCAAATAAAAGCCCTGGGGTCAAAATTGGCCCCGCCCCAGGGGGGCTTTGATTTTCCCTATATGCATACAGTAAACTCCGCTTATAACGAACTCGTTGGGACATTCAAAATCTGTTCCTTATATCCGGGGTTCCTTATAAGCATATAGCGAATTAGTTCCTTGTATCAGGAGTGTTTATAGCGAACAGATTTACATATAACGAACTGATTGTTAAACATCGTCCGCCATTTTTAAGAGCATTTGATTAAGAATAGTCATTTATTTCTTTTTTTAGACACAATACCCGAGAGCGTACATTTTAGAATTTGAAAATCCTTTGCTATTTCAGTTTTAGTTTTACTCCCTTTCTCAATTTTTCATAGATCATCATAATATTATTTTGTTTCTTAACTCAGTGTTTTTCGTTTTCTTTCAATGAATAAGAGTAAACGAGATTTTCCATTTTTCTTTTATATTGAATATCTTCTATTACATTTTAAGGGTGACTTTAACTAATGAAATATATAGATTTCTTTTCATTTCAATCAAGCATACTTTGTAGTTTTCTGTGGATTATGTTTGCAAGCATTCGTGATTATGTTGAAAACCGATAATTCCTTTACTCGAGCAAAATTAATAAAGAAAAGAAATTATAGAATAAAAGGAATTACCGTTTTATCTTTGTGACAAGAACTCAAGCTAAAAATATCCTAAATAGAAAACTATTACAAACTTCTATACAAAATCATTTTCATATATTGAATTACATACAACAATAAACGGTACATTCCGCGAGTGTTATTCCGTGCCAATAAAAACGAAAATTGAAAATGCAGGATATATTGACGAATAGCCGATATTTGGAGTTTGTTATAAAAGTGTAATTTAATGCACTTTTAACTAAATTGGGACTAAGAAATGAGTTCCTTAAAAGCGATAATTCCTTATAACCGTGTTCGCTATAACCGTATATTTTTATATTAAATAAAGAAAGAAAAAATTCGGGCCAAAATAAATTGTTCCTTATAACCGGAAGTTCGCTATAACTGTGTTCGCTATAAGTGAAGTTTACTGTATAGTAAAAACTTAAAAAAGAACCCAAAGAGCTAGAGCTAAGATATTTAGCATGAAACATCTTCTAATGAGTGTCTACCAAGTTTGTTCAAATAAAAGCCCTGGGGTTATAACTGGCTCCGCCCCAGGGGGTCATTGATTTTCCCTATATGCATATAGTAAAAACTTAAAAAATCTTCTTTTAAAGAACTCAAAGAGCTAAAGCTAAGATATTTAGCATTAAACATGTTCTAATAGGTGTCTACCAAGTTTGTTCAAATAAAAGCCCTGGGGTCAAAATTGGCCCCGTCCCAGGGGGTCATTGATTTTCTTTATATGTGTATATCAAAAACTTAAAAAATCTTCTTTGAAAAAACCCAAATAGCTGGAGTTTAGATATTAAGCATGAAACATCTTCTAGTGAGTGTCTACAAAGTTTCTTCAAATAAAAGCCCTGGGGTCAAAATTGGCCCCGCCCCGGGGGTCATTGATTTTCCTTATATGACAGTGTATAGCAAAAACTTAAAAATCTTCTTTGAAAAAACCCAGATAGCTAGAGTTTAGATATTAAGTATGAAACATCTTCCAGTGAGTGTCACCAAATTTGTTCAAATAAAAGCCCTGGGGTCAAAATTGGCCCCGCCCCAGGGTGTCTTTGATTTTCCTTATATGTGTATAGCAAAAACTTAAAATCTTCTTTGAAAAAACCCAAATAGCTGGAGTTTAGATATTAAGCATGAAACATCTTCTAGTGAGTGTCTACAAAGTTTGTTCAAATAAAAGCCCTGGGGTCAAAACTGGCCCCGCCCCAGGGGTGTCATTGTTTTTAACTATATGTGTGCGCTATAAGTGAAGTTTACTGTATAGTAAAAACTTAAAAAAAATTCTTTTAAAGAACCCAAAGAGCTAAAGCTTAAATATGCATATAGTAAAAACTTAAAAATCTTCTTTTAAAGAACCCAAAGAGCTAGATTTAAGATATCTGGCATGAAACATGTTCTTATGGATGTCTACAAACTTCTATACAAAAAAACTGGCCCCGCCCCAGGGGTGTCATTGTTTTTAACTATATGTGTTCTCTATAAGTGAAGTTTACTGTATAGTAAAAACTTAAAAAAATTCTTTTAAAGAACCCAAAGAGCTAAAGCTTAAATATGCATATAGTAAAAACTTAAAAATCTTCTTTTAAAGAACCTTAAGAGCTAGATTTAAGATATATAGCATGAAACATGTTCTTATGGATGTCTACCAAGTTTGTTCAAATAAAAGCCCTGGGGTCAAAATTGGCCCCGCCCAGCGGGTCATTGATTTTCCCTATATGCATATAGTAAAAACTTAAAAATCTTCTTAAGAACCCAAAGAGCTAGAGCTAAGATATTTAGCATGAAACATTTTCTAATGGGTGTCTACCAAGTTTGTTCAAATAAAAGCCCTGGGGTCAAAATTGGCCCCGTCCCAGGGGGTCATTGATTTTCCCTATATGCATATAGTAAAAACTTAAAAATCTTCTTTTAAAGAACCCAAAGAGCTAGTGCTAAGATATTTAGCATGAAACATCTTCTAATGGGTGTCTACCAAGTTTGTTCAAATAAAAGCCCTGGGGTCAAAATTGGCCCCGCTCCAGGGGGTCATTGATTTTCCCTATATACATATAGTAAAAACTTAAAAATCTTCTTTTAAAGAACCCAAAGAGCTAGATTTAAGATATTTAGCATGAAACATGTTCTAATGGATGGCTACTAAGTGTGTTCAAATAAAAGCCCTGGGGTCAAAATTGGCCCCGCCCCAGGGGGTCATTAATTTTCCCTATATGCATATAGTAAAAACTTAAAAATCTTCTTTTAAAGAACCCAAAGAGCTAGATTTAAGATATCTAGCATGAAACATGTTCTTATGGATGTCTACCAAGTTTGTTCAAATAAAAGCCCTGGGGTCAAAATTGGCCCCGCCCCAGCGGTTCATTGATTTTTTTATATGCATATAGTAAAAACTTAAAAATCTTCTTTTAAAGAACCCAAAGAGCTAGAGCTAAGATATTTAGCATGAAACATCTACTAATGGGTGTCTACCAAGTTTGTTCAAATAAAAGCCCTGGGGTCAAAATTGGCCCCGTCCCAGGGGGTCATTGATTTTCCCTATATGCATATAGTAAAAACATAAAAATCTTATTTTAAAGAACCCAAAGAGCTAGTGCTAAGATATTTAGCATGATACATGTTCTTATGGATGTCTACCAAGTTTGTTCAAATAAAAGCCCTTGAGTCAAAATTGGCTCCGCCCCGGGGGTCATTGGTTTTCTTTTTGTGTGTATATAGCAAAAACTTTGATAAAAAATAGCTAGAGATTAGATACTAAGCATGAAACATCTTCTTGTGAGTGTCTACAAAGTTTGTTCAAATGATAGCTTGGGGTCAAAATTGGCCCCGCTCAGGGGGACATTGATTTTCTTTATATGTGTATAGCAAAGACTTAAAAATCTTCTTTGAAAAAACCTGAATAGATAGAGTTTAGATATTAAGCATGAAACATTTTTAGCTCGACTTTTTTTCTTTTTTTTTTAAAGTAGAGGTATTGTTATAGTCAGGTCGGCGTTGCTGTTGCCGTTCCCGTCCGAAAACTTGTACCTGGATCATAACTTTTTATATGCCCGTAAGAATTTCGGGCATATTATGTTATACCCCCTGGCGTCCATCTGTCCGTCCGTCTGTCTATCTGCACTCACAGGACAGTAATTATGTGGCTAGAGGGACAATAGGTAACTGTTCTTTCTCTTTGATGTCATTCATTCCGTAATGCTTTTATGTGGCTATTTTCTTTTGCGTGGCTAAAAAGAACAATAGAGAGAACACTAGAGTAGCCACATAATTACTGTCCTGTGAGAACATCCGTCCGTCCGCACTACCGAATATGGATAGGGGGCCATCTAACTGTAAACAGAACAAAAGAGAACAATAGAGTTCATTCCGTAACAATAGAGTGGGGGCCATTGGCCCTCTATTAAACAATAGAAAAAAAACAATAGAAATGGCCCCTTATTCCATTTCGGCCGGACATTCGTCCGTCCGTCCGTTAGCAATTTGGTTTCCGGAGCATTACTTAAGTTCCATTTGGCCCATAACATTCAAACTTTATAGGATGATTGCCCATATTGGGTAGAAGACCCCTATTGATTTTAGGGTCACAAGGTCAAAGGTCAAGGTCACTATCACCTTATAACTAAAAACAGTTTCCGGAGCCTAACCTAAGTTTCATATGGCCCACAACATTCAAACTCCATAGGATGATTGTCCATATTGGGTAGAAGACCCCTATTGATTTTGGGGTCACAAGGTCAAAGGTCAAGGTCACTATCACCTTTAAACTGAAAACAATTTCCGGAGCATTACTTAAGTTCAATTTGGCCCACAGTGTTCAAACTTCAAAAGATGATTGTCCATATTGGGTAGAAGACTCCTATTGATTTTGGGGTCACAATGTGAAAGGTCAAGGTCACTATTACCTTAAAACTGAAAACAGTTTACAGAGCATAACTTAAGTTCCATGTGGCCCACAGTGTTCAAACTTCATAGGCTGAATGTCCATATTGGGTAGGAGACCCATTTTGATTTTGGGGTCACAAGGTCAAAGGTCAAAGTCACTATTACCTTAAAACTGAAAACAGTTTCTGGAACATAACTTAAGTTCCATTTGGCCCACAGTATTCAAACTTCATAGGATGATTGACCATATTGAGAAGGAGACCCCTATTAATTTTGTGGTCACACGGTCAAAGGTCAAGGTCAGTATTATTTAAAAACTGAGAACAGTTTTCGGAGCATAACTTAAGGTCTATTTGGCCCACAATATTCAAACTTCATAGGATGATTGTCCATATTGGGTAGAATTCCCCTATTGATTTTGGGGTCACAAGGTTAAAGGTCAAGGTCACTATTACTTTAAAACTGAAAACAGTTTCCGGAGCATAACTTAATTTCTATTTGGCCTACAATATTCAAACTTTATAGGAGGATTGCTATTGGAAGGAGGTAATACTTTATTTAATTTATGTAATGGTAATGTCTTACAAATGCTTCATCCTTAATATAAAAAAAGAATACTTTCGGGCATATAATGCTCCGCCAAGCGGTGCTCTTGTTTATTTCTTGGTGTATTGTCTTCATACTTGGCCACAGCAACCCTTGGGACAAGACCTTTCAGTAGACCACACTTACCTTCACCTTCATCCATAAATGACCTTGACCTTTAAGGTTAAAAGTCCAATTTTTGCTTGTTCATGCTGTTATTGACTGTAACTTTGTTATTTTTGAATGGATTGTCTTCAAACTTGAACATAATAATCTTCCAGGATATCCCTTAAAAATAACCTGCCAGTACTTGACCTTCAACTATAAATGACCTTGATTTTGAAGGTCAAATTATTGAAATTTTCAATTTTTTTGGCTATTATTGGCTGTAACTTTGTTATTTTTGAATGGATTGTCTTCAAACTTGAACATAATTATCTTCAGGGATATCCCTTAAAAATAACCCGCCAGTACTTGACCTTCAATTATAAATGACCTTGATTTTGAAGGTCAAATTATTGAAATTTTCAATTTTTTTGGCTATTATTGGCTGTAACTTTGTTATTTTTGAATGGATTGTCTTCAAACTTGAACATAATTATCTTCAGGGATATCCCTTAAAAATAACTAGACAGACCTTGACCTTCACTCATAAATAACCGTGACTTTGAAGGTCAAATTATTGAAATTTTCATTTTTTTGGCTATTATTGGCTGTAACTTTGTTATTTTTGAATGGATTGTCTTGAAACTTGAACATAATAATCTTCAAAGATAACTGTTAAAAATATACCGAAAGACCTTGACCTTCACTCATTAATGACATTGTCTTTGAAGGTCAAATTATTGAAATTTTCATTGTTTTGGCGGTAACTGACTGTAACTTTGCTATTATTGAAGGGATCAACGTCATATTATAACAGATCATTCTTAAGGACCAGACCTCGTTGTTTATCAAACCCAAATTTGCTTGGGCTCTTTAATGACCTTGACCTTGAAGGTTAAATTAGTGAATTTTCTCAGATTTGTGCATTATATTTAAATGACCATAATTATTTATTTATTGGTGTGTGTGTGTGTGTATATATATATATATATTTACAACAACAAGAATTGCGTCATTGTTTCTATTTATAGAATTGCGTCATTGTTTCTATTTTTAGAAATTGCGTCATTGGTGCTATTTATAGAATTTGCGTCATTGTTGCTTATTTTAGAAATTGCGTCATTGTTGCTATTTTTAGAAATTGCGTCATTGTTGCTATTTATAGAATTTGCGTCATTGTTGCTATCTATAGGAATTGCGTCATTGGTGCTATTTTTAGAAATTGCGTCATTGCTGCTATTTATAGAAATTGCGTCATTGTTTCTATTTTTAGGAATTGCGTCATTGTTGCTATTTATAGAAATTGCATCATTGGTGCTATTTTAAGAAATTGCGTCATTGTATCTATTTTTAGGAATTGCGTCACTGTTGCTATTTATAGAAATTGCGTCATTGGTGCCATTTTTAGAAATTGCGTCATTTGTGCTATTTTTAGGAATTGCGTCATTGTTGCTATTTATAGAAATTGCGTCATTGGTGCAATTTTTAGAAATTGCGTCTTTGGTGCTATTTTTAGGAATTACGTCATTGTTGCTATATATAGAAATTGCGTCAATGTTTCTATTTTTAGGAATTGCGTCATTGGTGCTATTTATAGAAATTGCGTCATTGTTTCTATTTTAAGAAATTGTGTCATTGTTGCTATTTTTAGAAATTGCGTCATTGTTGCTATTCATAGAAAATGCGTCATGTTGCTATTTTTAGAAATTGCGTAATGTTGCTATTTTTAGAAATTGCGTAATGTTTCTATTCATATATATATACAAAATATATAAACAAAACTAATGTGACAAGAGAGAACAACTAAATTTATAAAAAGGAAACGTTAAGATATGTTCAAACCTTTCTATGTTTGCGTTTAAAAAAAGTAAAAAGTCGAACGTTGCCCCCGCCCGGCGGTGGCTCTTTTCTAGTAAGTATATACAAAGATTGTTCAAATAAAAGCCCTGGGGTCAAAACTGGCCCTGCCCCAGGATTGTCATTGTTTTCAACTATATGTTTAAAGAAAAAACTTTAAAAATCTTCTTTTGAAAAACCCAACGAGCTAGACCTTAGATGTTTAGCATGAAACATCTTCTTTTAAATGGTTGTCTACCAAGTTTGTTCAAATAAAACCCCTGGGGTTTAAACTGGCTCTGCTCCAGGGGCCTACATACAGGTGAGCGACTTCAGGGCCATCATGGCCCTCTTGTTTACATACAACCATGGTTTAAGGAAAACTAATGTTTGTTTCCAGTAATATACTAATGCATGTTTTACATAATGCTTGGTTTTAAGATTCTGTATTTATCTATTTTATGATCACATCCGTGTTATTTGTACCGTGAAGCGGCTGTAAAGAGTCTCCCCGTACATTTAATCAATGATGTTATATTTTTTATCCTTGAAGATCGTTCAGCATGACATTATTGTTGTGCTTATGGTATTTTTAGTTTCAACTTTTCGGCATTTTCTAGTTGGGTCAGGTTCCAATATTCCTACTTGAATAATGTTGAATCACCCTTAAGATATGTTGCCTGCTTTTTAAATTTGTCTTTTGACGTCTTATCTGTGATACGCAGGCTTCATAACCTCTGATCCCCTTTCAAAATTCCATTTTATTTAGTTCCGCCCATTGTTTTCTCATGTAGGGCACACGCTTTTATATGCCTGGAAGAATTTCGGGCATATTATGTTATACCCTCTGGCGTCCGTCCGTCTGTCTGTCTGTCTATCCGAGCAAACATTTGATTATTATGAGCTTCATTCCGTAGTTAAATAAAGAACAAAATCTCATAAAATTCAAATTAAGAGCTATTTTTGGTTTTTATGAGCTTATTTTGCTTATGATTGTTGGTCCGGTGGTGTTTATGAGCTGATTTGCCTCATAAACATCAAAAGTTGATACGTCAGTCTTTCCGTCCATCCGTCCCCTTTTCTTGTCCAGGACAACAAAGGTATCAACATGAAACTTTGTAGGTAGATAGATCTCATTGAGTAGGTGTGCAGCGCACAAGAAAAATAACTCTGCCTTGCCTAATTTTTGAATTATTCCCCTTTGTTTATTTTTACACTTTGAACTTTGTCCGGGACATAACTCTAAAAGTTTTAGAGGTATCAACATGAAACTTTGTAGGTAGATAGATCTCATTGAGTAGGTGTGCAGTGCTTAATAACTGTAACACTGTCTTGCCTACTTTTCGAGTTATTGCCCTTTGTCATTTTGACACTTTGAACTTTGTCCGGGACATAACTCTAAAATTATAAGAGATATCAACATGAAACTTTGTAGATAGATAGGTCTCATTGGGTAGAAGTGCAGTGCTTAAGAATCAGTACACTGCCTTGCCTTATTTTAAGTTATTGCCCTTTGTTTATTTTTAGCTCACCTGTCACAAAGTGACAGGGTAAGCTTTTGTGATCGCTTTTCGTCCGGCGTCCGTCCGGCCGGCGTCCGTCCGTAAACTTTTACTTTAAATGACATCTCCTCATAAACCACTAAGCCAATTTCATCCAAACTTCACAGGAATGTTCCTTTGGTGGTCACCTTTAAAAATTGTTCGAAGAATTTAATTTCATGCAGAACTCTGGTTGCCATGGCAACCGAAAGAAAAAAACTTAAAAATCTTCTTTTATAAAACCAAAAGAGCTGGAGCTTAGATATTTGGCATGAATCATCTTCTAGTGAGTGTCTACCAACTTTGTTCAAATAAAAGCCCTAGGGTCAAAATTGGCCCCGCCCTGGGGGTCATTGATTTTCCCGATATGCATATAGTAAAAACTTGAAAAATCTTCTTTTAAAGAATCCAAAGAGCTAAAGCTAAGATATTTAGCATGAAACATCTTCTCATGAGTGTCTACCAAGTTTGTTCAAATTAAAGCCCTGGGGTCAAAATTGGCCCCGCCCAGGAGGTCTATATACAGGTGAGCGACCTCAGGGCCATCATGGCCTTCTTCTTTAATATATGGATCTAAAATATTGATGTGTCGCATGTTAAACTTGTTGGGACGCCGGGAGTAGCTCCCCTTACCTACCAGAGAACGATTTGTAAACAACCTTGCTTAACAGTAACTCTTACAGTCATAAAATAAAACATTTTTCAGCAGTTAGTTCCAAAATAAAATGATATTCATTGCAGGCAAATTTCTGGCTGCCATATAAGAGAAAAGTTAGGCTTTGAGGGGGGGGGGAAACATACTATTTTGAGGGGGGAATGGGGCCAAATTTCGCCGAATATTTTGATGAAAAAAACACTGACTGGAAAATTTAAGTAATGCATTTTCCCCCAATTTTTAACAAAATATTGCTATTGTTCCCAATTCCATGGGTATGGGTCATGTTTCCAAAATCCTGGAAAACAAAACCCTGAAGTTTCCTCTTTTCTCAGCACCATGACAACCGTTTCCTGCGATCAACCTCCCGGATAGTCAGTTTCTTCCTTGCTACTCGTCGCCTAAATCCATGCTTATGTAAATAAAATTGTAATGTCCTTTTAGCTAGTGGCCTGTCTCTGTTTTTCTTTAAATTTAGTTGTTATATCTTGTAAACTGTCTCTCCTATTCATTTTAACTAACCTTTCTAACCTCCTATACTCCCTTGCTGTCACAGTTGATTTTCTACCACTTTTTGGAATATTTTCTATAGAATCTCTCTGCTCAATTCTCTTCTTTAAATTTCCAACGGTCGATTCAGGCACATTTAAAGTATTTGATACACAATCCATTGTTTTACCTTCTTCAAATAATTTTTGAGTATTTTTTTTACCACTGGCATCAATGAGGGAAAATAGTGAATAACCTCCCCTGAGTACTCCCTATAAATAGATAGGTCCTAAGCTATTGGATTACTCGGACTTTTTCGCCTATTTCTTTGTAGCAAACTTAATAAATTAGAGCTAATTATGATCATTTTTTAATAATCAGATTAAATATTGCGATAAGATGTAGAATCTGTTGACATAAATGAAACATTTTTTTCTTAAGGTTTACATATTTGTTGATGCATGTGGAAATAATTGAGTAAGACATATCAACCTGTTTTACATAAAACGATAAAAGCAAAGGATTCCAAATATTTGGACCTACTTACATTTTGGTTAACCTCGGTTTTTATCAAGGGAAGATTATCCACTACTGTCCCCCATTCTTTTCCTGTCCGCTCGATGTTTAATTTTCGTTCTTTAGATTTACTTAAAAACGCTGCCGACGAAGCAAATAACATGATGTAAGAAACGTCACATTTCTTAGTATTCTAAAACTTACCTACAAAAAGCCTGTTTTTATTTATAACTCGATTAACCGAGTACACATTGGACTCATTTATTGACAACGCTGCACAGTGACGCGCCGCCATTTTGTCCGTATATATATTGCTCTATACTGTACTTAATACTAGGAGCTACTTTGTACCGGGAATGTCCAGACATTACAAATAATACTTACATAAGAAATTTCTTTTGTATGCAAGTGTTTTCATATTAATTTCATACAAAATATGGCACATTTTGAAGAAAATTGAAAGTTTTAATAACGCTAATCACATATATTTGTTTTTTACGCATAAAAACCAGTAACGATTTGGACCCAACATATCATATTTTGAATGTGTGTGCAAATGTTTATCAAATGTTTACCCTTTTACTGTGTGATAATTGATAAATATTGAAATTTGAATAGAATTTTAGTATCATTAGCAGTAATGGACCATTAAAGTATGTTTTTAACTTTTTATTGATTGTTTAAAAGTCATTCTCGGTATCAAGTACTTAACAACAAAGATGGCTGCCACTCATATGAGGTTCTTTTTGATTCATAGTTAAAAATTATTTTTGGTCATGTTTATCTTAAAATGGTAGCTTCTGCAGTAAATATTAAACTATTTTATAATAAAAAACTTCTGTATTATATGGTGGCGGGCCGGTAGATAGTACAACCAGGATATATCTAAATTTAGTCCAAACAGTATTTCGTTGTTATATTTACATATAAGTCTAAATCCTTTGATTTATAAGTAAAAAGTCACATTGTGTTGCTTGGTGTGAAAAGCCAGTTGAGTTACTGTATTTCACATAGGTTTTTGATTTGTAAATTGAGTCATTGAACAAAATATGAAATTCTGGCCCAATTCTATTTTGATTCTATAAATTAATGATCTTTGAACAGTTGATACAAAGTGAGCCATCTGAAAGTATAAACTGTTATGTTTAGGAAATAGATTTTTAGCTCAACTATTCAAAGAATATGGAAAGCTATTATAGTCGCCCCGGTGTAGGCGTCCACGTCAGCGTTGGTTAAAAATTTTTTGTAAAGTTATTGCTTGAGATATTAAATTGAAATTTACAATACTTTTTTATAGTAACAATGTACATCAGTTTGCAAAGTTGCATAACTCTGCCTGCAATATTAGAAGAATTATGCCCCTTTAATACGAACAAATATTGGTTAAAGGTCTTAAGAACTATCAAAGATATTTACTTGAAACTTTACACATGTACCACGGATTTATATTACAGGGATCGGACACTCCCAGTTAACCCTATATATAAATGCTTAAATATCTTGTCGTGCACCCGATAAAGGTACATCGATCGATAATATACCGGCGCTAAGCGTAAATGCCCGTTCGCAACGGATACCTACTTTACAAAATACCATATAGCTTTTCTATTTATTATCCGATTTTGGAAATTTAATTTTTATTTTGAAGAAAAATACTTGTTTAATTCAAATATCTAATTTATTTTTTAAAGGTACAGTTTATCTGTCCGCAACGACGATTAACAAATTAACTTGACGAAATCCGCGGTGGAGCCTTGCTAATCCGAACCCTTCTAATCCGGAATCCTTTCTTATCCGAACGAAGTGTTCGGTCCCGATTTTATTCCTTCTATTTTCAATAGTAAAAAACCTTTCGGATCCGGAACCTGTCTACTCCGAATTCCGGACGATTTTTTCATTTTTTGTTCTTATTTTACTCTAAAATTTACCTCTCTGATCCGAACAGATTTTGCCAAATGTCACACCTTCATTCAAAATAACAAATAATCGCACATCTTGCAGGTGTTAACATACACCAAACTGATAAGTGTTTTTTCGCTTGATTAATGGGTGAAACATATGATCTGCGAAGGTCTGAAAATTACACTTAGCTTGCCTTGATATCTTCTATAATTGCTAAATTGATCGTTTTTCGTCGGCTTCTATAAATATTTTGATATAATGCAATAGAAATATCTTTTAATCCTTTGTATTGGATTCAATGATACGTGATTAAGTAATGAAAGTTAATGGAAACTGTCAGTGGATTCGGATAGTCGCTGAATCGGATAAGAGTAAACAACAATTGACAAATGCTGGTACGAATATCTAATCATGTCTCGGCCTCCTGTTTAACATCGTTGGTTAACTTACCCTTGAGGACATAATATTTTTCCTTAATTATTTATTTTTATTTCTTTATTTTTGTATTCACATGTATTAAAATGAACGATAAGAGACTGCAAAAATAGAATATCTAAATTGCAATTTCAAATGCGTTCCCGTTTTCTCTTCTTGAACTATTTTGCAAATAACATGAAAAAAACATGTAAACAAACCCTCTAATTCGGAAATCTTTCTAATCTGGAAACCTTTCTAATCCGAACTTTTCTTCTGGTCCGGACGAGTTCGGATTAGACAGGTTCCACTATTTGAAATTTATTAGCACGGTACCATAATAATTTCAATTTCAAAATAAAAAAGAAGCAGATGTAAGTTATTCACAGATGATTAAAGATGAAATATTTAAGATTTATTTGGTTATGTTGTCAAATTTATTAACGCACAATTGTTTTACGGGTAATGTATTGCTGCCGTTACAATTCGCTCAACACGTGAAGAAAATTTATTCATTTTTTTTAGTTCAAAATATTGCCGAGATTGTCAATATTAGTGAATATTGCCATATTCTTAGAATATCCAAATTTCATTCATCATTTATATCATTATTATTTTTTGTGAATATGTTTTCAAATGTCGGTGCAGTGAAGTAACAGTAAAGTACCCTAGTGTGGCCGTCTCGATTCCGGCCTTTTTAATGTCACTCGTATATTTTAATCCGTATAATTTAATTATTCTTTTTATTTCAATGCCTGTAGAAAGATATTTCTGATACTTTTTTATGTTACGCTAGAAAAACAATAAAAATCTTTACACTTTGACTCAGGATTTTGCGAAAAAAATGAACATTTGATTATTTTTACACATCGCTTAAATTTCTTTCAAGTTCAAGTTTAATTACTTTTGAAGGGGGTAATTACCAGGTTACAAGTGATAATTGACAAATTTTATTTTCAAACTTTCATTACCAGGTTACATGTGAGAATTGCAACACTCAATCTTCAAAAACAAATAGAATTTGAATGTATATTTTGTATGTGCGCGGTCTTTAACTACAGTCCATGGCATGTGTGATAAGAAAATGATTCTGAAGAGGATATATATAAATACAATGTAAATCTATTTTCTTTATTAACATTTATATATGAAATTAAAAATAAACAACTCAATTTGTATAGTCCTTTCTTTGAAAAATAATGAAAATAAACATATGACAAATAAATCATTTGACGTAAATTGTGAAGGATAACTATTAAAAAAATCTGTTTCAAAATAAAAATAATATTATAAAACAGCTGTTCTGTATGCCAAAAAAAGTTTCTTCCTTGCCAATCTAATGAATTCATCTATATATGAACGCTTATGTAAAATGATCTGAAAATATATTAAATACACTAAAAAGTAGAATTATCAATATTTACTATATTTATACTAATAAACAGGTAATTCAAATAAAAAATGTACAAATCATTAGAAAATAATTCACAGAAATAAAAACACATTTCAAACATGAATTTCTACTGGGACATACGATAAGTTATCGTATATCCCAGATTTCTATAAAAGTATTTTAGCAATCAAGAAACATTTTTTTGCAATGCCACCATTAAACCATGTAAAAAATAATTATCTTAAAAAATCTGAATCGCGGTAATAATTTATGCTTTAAGTAAAAGGGCGTCAAAATGTAGAGAGTATGCCTAAACAAAAGACGAATTTTTTTAAATAGGTACTTTTTAACTAAGCGTTGCAGCGTTCTATCGGCATATTTTCATATGTTAATACTTTAGCGACATAAAATAATACTTTATCAATACATTCTTATGTGTTTAATTTTTCACAAAGCTGCAATAACACCACATACTCTAGTGAAAATCTGTCATATTTCGCACTCCGAGCGTTCCGCCATCTCATTCTTTCCACCTTTATCCGATTCCGCGCATGCGCGCGACGGGTTTTTTAAGCTAAACGAAAGTGTCCGATCCTTGTAATATAAATCCGTGCATGTACTTAGGGTCATAATTAAAGGTCACATCTCAAGATCAATTACTCTGCCATGAATTTGGCTGAATTATGGTCCCTTTTGGACTAAAAAAATCTCCTTTTCTTGGTTAAGTTTAAAATGCAAGTTTTGCATATCTCTGAAACTATTAAAGATACAAACTTGAAACTTCATATGTATATTTGTAGTCATAAATAATGATCACTGAACAGCACTTACATGTATCTGTGTCATGTATTTAGGCTGGTTTATCTCCCCCTTCTTACTTAGTCTCTTGGTTAATGTTTACATGTAAGTTTTACATATCTCAATAACTATACGAGATTTTGATGTAAACTTCACATATGCATGAAGGGTCATAATTGTATGTCACTGACCAAGGTCCATAATTCTATCTTGCATTTAGGCTGATTTTTCTCCCCTTTTTATATGCCCGAAAGAATTTCGGGCATATTATGTTATACCCACTGGCGTCTGTCTGGATGTCCATCTGTCCGCACTCACAGGACAGTTATTATGTGGCTAAAGGGACAATAGGTAACTGTTCTTTCTCTTTGATGTCATTCATTCCATAATGCTTTTAATGTGGCTATTTTCTGTTGTGTGGCTAAATAGAACAATAGAGAGAACAATAGGGTAGCCACATAATTGCAGTCCTGTGAGAACTTCTGTCCATCTGTCCGTACAAACCCAGAGGTACTTGTGTAACTTGGAGAACAATGGGTAACAGTAAATTCTTTTTGATCCTATTCATTACATTTTTATGCCCCCACAATGTGGGAGCATAAAGCGTTGTACTTGTCCGTCCGTCCGTCAGTCCGTCTGTCAGTCAGTCCGTCCGTCCGTCAGTCCGTCCGTATGTCCCGAAATCTTGTGAATGCAACTCCTCTTAAACCGTATGGCAGATTTTGCTTAAACTTACAGGGATGAACAACCTTAATGTTAAGATGGTAGTAAAGGAAGGAATTTTTGCTGCGACCAAATTTAACAGAATTATGGCCCTTTGTTGATTTTTTCACTAGATACTATGTAGAAATTTTGTGAACGCAGCTTCTCTTAAACCGGATGGCAGATTTTTCTTAAACTTACAGGGATGAACAACCTTAAGGTGTAGATGGTAGTAAAGGAAGGAATTTTCGCTGCGACCAAATGTTACAGAATTATGGTCCTTTGTTGATTTTTTCACTATATACTATGTAGAAAGTTTGTGAATGCAACTCCTCTTAAACCGGATGGCAGATTTTGCTTAAACTTCCAGGGATGAACAACCTTAATGTGTAGATGGTAGTAAAGGAAGGAATTTTTGCTGCGACCAAATTTAACAGAATTATGGCCCTTTGTTGATTTTTTCACTCTATACTATGTAGAAGTTTTGTGAACGCAACTCCTCTTAAACCGGATGGCAGATTTTGCTTAAACTTACAGGGATGAACAACCTTAAGGTGTAGATGGCAGAAAAGGGAGGAATTTTTGCTGCGACCAAATTTAACAGAATTAATGGGCCTTTGATTTTTTCACTTTATACTATGTAGAAATTTTGTGAATGCAACTCCTCTTAAACCGGATGGCAAATTTTGCTTAAACTTCCAGGGATGAACAACCTTAATGTGTAGATGGTAGTAAAGGAAGGAATTTTTGCTGCAACCAAATTTAACAGAATTATGGCACTTTGTTGATTTTTTTATTATATACTATATAGAAATTTTGTGAACACAACTCCTCTTAAACCGGATGGCAGATTTTGCTTAAACTTACAGGGATGAACAACCTTAATGTGTAGATGGTAGTAAAGGAAGGAATTTTTGCTGCGACCAAATTTAACAGAATTATGGCCCTTTGTTGATTTTTCACTCTATACTATGTAGAAGTTTTGTGAACGCAACTCCTCTTAAACCGGATGGCAGATTTTGCTTAAACTTACAGGGATGAACAACCTTAAGGTGTAGATGGTTGTAAAGGAAGGAATTTTTGCTGCGACCAAATTTTACAGAATTATGGCCCTTTGATTTTTTCACTATATACTATTTTGAAATTTTGTGAATGCAACTCCTCTTAAACCGAATGGCAGATTTTGCTTAAACGTCCAGGGATAAACAACCTTAATGTGTAGATGGTAGTAAAGGAAGGAATTTTTGTTGCAACCAAATTTAACAGAATTATGGCACTTTGTTGATTTTTTTATTATATACTATATAGAAATTTTGTGAACACAACTCCTCTTAAACCGGATGGCAGATTTTGCTTAAACTTCAAGGGATGAACAACCTTAATGTGTAGGTCGTAGTAAAGGAAGGATTTTTGCTGCGACCAAATTTAACAGAATTATGGCCCTTTGTTAATTTTTAGTTTTCAACTTGTGGCACATGTAGTCCAAAAAATATTTGACCTAGAGTCATAAGATTGACAGAACAGTGGCGTGTGGGGGCATCAGTGTCCTATGGACACATTTCTAGTTACTTGTGTGTCTTTTTTAGCTCACCTGAGCTTGCTCAGGGTGAGCTTTTAGGATCGGTGAATGTCCATCGTCCGTCGTATGTCAACAATTGCTTGTGAACACTAGCGGTCACATTTTTGAACCAATCAACATCAAACTTTGTCAGCAAGCTTGTTTAGTCAATTGCTTGGATGAGTTCGAACATGGGTCATCTCTGATGAAAAACTAGGTCACAGGAGCTAAAAATAGAAAAACCTTGTGAACACTCTAGTGGTCACATTTTTGACCCAATCATAATCAAACTTGGTCAGGATGCTTCTCTAGCTGATAGCTCGGATGAGTTCGAACATGGGTCATCTCGGATGAAAAAGTAGGTCACCTGAGCTAAAAATAGAAAAACCTTGTTAACACTCTAGCGGTCACATTTTTGCATCAATCATCATCAAACTTGGTCAAGATGCTTGTCTATTTGATCACTCGGATGAGTTCGAACATGGGTCATCTCGGATGAAAAAGTAGGTCAATGCAGCTAAAAATAGAAAACCTTGTTAACACTCTAGCGGTCACATTTTTGCATCAATCATCATCAAACTTGGTCAAGATGCTTGTCTAGGTGAAAGCTCGGATGAGTTCGAACATGGGTCATATCGAATGAAAATCTAGGTCACAGGAGCTTAAAAAAGAAAAACGATGTTAACACTCTAGCGGTCACATTTTTGCATCAATCATCAATAAACTTGTTCAAGATGCTTGTCTAGGTGAAAGCTTGGATGAGTTCAAACATGGGTCATATCGGATGAAAAACTAGGTCACAGGAGCTAAAAATAGAAAACCCTTGTTAACACTCCAGTGGTCACAATTTTGACTCAATTGTCATCAAACTTGGTCAGGAAACTTGTGTAGGTCATTGCTGGGAAGAAATTAAACATGGGTCATCTCGGATGAAAAAGTAGGTCACCGGAGCAGAAAATAGAAAAATCTTGTTAACACTCTAGTGGCTACTGTTGTGATCCAAATATTCTGTTAATTGGTCTGAAAGTTTGTTTTGATGATTTCAAAGTCCAGTTCGAACTTGGGTCATCTAATATGAAAAACTAGGTCACACCGCCCAAATATCGAAAAACCTTGTTAACATTCTAGTGGTCACATTTTCGACTCAATTATCATCAAACTTGGTAAGATTGCTTGTTTAGGTAATTGCTTGGATGAGTTCGAAATCGCACGTGGAACTAGGTCACCGGAGCTAAAAATAGAAAAATCTTGTTAACACTCTAGTTGCTACTGTTTTGATCCAAGTATCCTGGAAATTGGTCTGAAAGTTTGTTTTGATGATTTCTAGGTCAAGTTTGAATATGGGTCACCTAGGTAAAAAACTAGGTCGCACTGCTCAAATATGGATAATCCTTGTTAACACTGTAGTGGTCACATTTTTGACTCACCTGTCGTGAGACTTGGTCAGAATGCTTGTCTAGGTAATTGTTTGGATGAGTTTGATAAGTCAGGTGAGCGATCTAGGGCTATCATGGCCCTCTTGTTAATTTTTGACTTTTGTCCGGGACATAACTTTAAAACTATTAGAGATATCAACATGAAACTTTGTAGGTAGCTAGATATCATTGAATAGAACTGCAATGCTTAAAGAACCTAATCAAAGCCTGGTCTAATTTTGGAGTAATTGGCCTTTGTTCATTTTTACACTTTGAATTTTACCCGGGACATAATTCTGATATCATCAGGAAACTTTATAGATAGATAGATGTCATTGAATAGAAGTGCAGTGCAAACAAACATAACTCCGCCTTGCCTAATTTTGGAGTTTTTGCCCTAGTTCATTTTCTTTATACTTTCCTGTGTCCAGAACCTTCTCGGGGAGCATCGCCCGGTTCAACTGGTTCTTGTTTATCCTGATGTACATGTAACCTTTTTACAATCAGTTCAAATGCCACTAAAAGTACATATACAAGAACAGTGATAATGAATAGCCTATATTCAAGCAGAAAATGCCTAACGGACAGCTGTACTGTTGACTTGTGGAGTTCTAGTCTATAAAGAATATAATGGGGAAAAAATCAGGACTTTCATTTGACTTCAACACATCCAGAAAATCAACTTATAGAAGTTTGTCTCGTTGAAATTCTACTGTATATTTGGACGCTGTATGTTATACAAAACGACTGAAAATACACATATTACTTTATACAATAAACATTTTTGAAAATTTAATGAATAAAACACAATTATTTGTATTATATTTTATGTTGTAGGAGATAAAAAGACTCAAAGTAGAAGGCTCTCCTCAACAAAAACAGTCAGAATTTGAAAAGGCTAAATCAGGTATGCTACAAATCTATATAGAATATGAAAAGGCTTAATCAGGTATGTTATATAGAATGTGAAAAGGCTAAATCTTGTTTGTTATATAGAATATGTAAGTTATATAGGATATGAAATGGCTAAATCAGGTATGTATATAAAAGGCGAGATCAGAATATGAAAAGGCAAGATCAGGTATGTAACTGTATTCCTAGAAAAGATTCTGCGCGTTTTAAGTTAGCGCTTTTCGCAGTAGGCATAATTCCGCAAATCTTTATAGCCGCGAATATGTCACTTATAACAAATCCGCGAACATTTTTAGCTTCAACCAAATAAAAACATAAAGGTGCAGAATATTTATTATAATCTGCTTTCACAATAACAGATAAACAGAGGTACGTACTATAGAACTGTGTCAAGAGTTATGTATGTATGTTATAGATACCTGTTTGGACCCTGAAGAAAATAAATTGTCAATTATTAGTAATTATCATGCTTATTGACGTTATTCGGTAGTAACGGCGTATACAAAAGCGTACATTGAATGGCTTGGATTTTATTTGCTTGGAGTAGGTGTAATCCTTTGTTAAAAGAAAAATAGCGATCAATTGTTACATTGATAAGCAGCTGTTACATTACTATAATGAAAGCGATATAATGTAAACTCTGATACTGAGCAAAAAAATACGCATCAACATTTTGAAGATAAAGTCAGTTATGATTCCAATGAGAATAAAAGCTAACGGGTCTGACTGTATCTTATTTATTCACATATTGAAAAAGGTAAGGAAATAAGATAAAAGTGTTCACGGAACATCTGGCTGTGTTCGACTAGTCAAAAGATAAATAGCTATTGTCAAAAAAATAAAATAATTAAAAGTACCCAACAGGCAAGGACTTGCATCAAAAACGTTGACTCCAAAAACTAGTTTAGGTCGTAGCGACTTAATATTTGCGGAATTTGCGGTTACTTCAAATCCGTGAAAGTTTGTCTCCGCGAAAATGCCGACGTTGTGAAAAACGCGAAATACTGTATCCGCGAACATTTCTAGGAATACAGTATATAGAATATGTATAGGCTAAATCAGGTTTGTGATTTAAATATGAATAGGCTAAATCAGGTATGTGATTTAAATATGAAAAGGCTAAATCGGGTATGTTATATAGGATATGGAAAGGCCAAATCCGGTATGTTCTATAGAATATGAAAATGTTATATTAAGTATGTCATATAGAATATGTAAAGGCTAAATCAGGTATGTGATTTAAATATGAAAAGGCTAAATTAGGTATGTTATATAGAATATGAAAAGACCAAACCATGTATGTTATATAGAATATGAAAAGGCTAAAGCAGGTATGTTATATAGAATATGGAAAGGTTATATCCGGTATGTTATATAGAATATGTAAAGGCTAAATCAGGTATGTGATTTAAATATGAAAAGGCTAAATCAGATATTTTGTATAGGATAAGAAAAGGCTAAATCAGGCATGTAATATAATCTATGAAAAGGCTTAATCATGTATGGTATATAGAATATGCAAAGGGTAAGTCAGGTATGTTATTTAAATATGAAAAGGCTAAATCAGATATTTTGTATAGAATAAGAAAAGGCTTAATCAGGCATGTAATATAATCTATGAAAAGGCTAAATCATGTATGGTATATAGAATATGAAAAGGCGAGATCTGGTATGTTACATAGAATATGAAAAGGTTATATCCGTTATGTTATATAGAATATGAAAAGGCTAAATCATGTATGGTATATAGAATATGAAAAGGCAAGATCTGGTATGTTACATAGAATGTGAAAGGCTAAATCAGGTATGGTATATAGAATATGAAAAGTCTTAATCTTGTGATTGTTGTCATTAACTAGCGTCAGTCTGTTCAATATTTGCTGATTTACTGATTTGTCTTTACATTTCAATGAGGCCCCCTGTGATGTATTCTACTTCTTTTATATATTTCTGTGATAATCTGTCCAGGCCTTTACTTATTTTCTGTATCATTTACTCATTGATTTGTTCTTAACAATTTGATATCATATTATCATTTAAATTTCAGAATGGCGGAAAAAGTTGATTGAACAGTATCAAAAAACCCTGCTGCAAGTTCCTACAAAACCTTTACAACCAAAAAGTGAAAAATGTAGCTTTAATGAGATTTATATTAGGCCTAAAATAACGAGGGAAATAAAAGGAAAAAAGGGGGAGACAAAGGAGGTGGATGTTGAAACAATGTCTGAAATCTTCACAATGAACGGAGTCCCCCAAAAATCTGTATATGTTATAGGAGATGCAGGGTCAGGAAAAACTAGTTTTTGTAAATATCTGGTCAACTGTTGGTGTTTGTCACACAGTGAGGAACATGGAGCTGGCAATGAAAATGATGATGGCAGTGGTAAACCTGAAGGTGACAGTGAAAAACATGGAGGTGACAGTGAAAAATTTGGAGGTGATGATGAGACACCTGGAGTTGGCAATGAATTTGAAGATGGCACTGCAGAACATGGAGTAGATAATGAAGGAAATGAAACACATGTTGGTGTCAATGAAATTGAAGATGGCAGTGAGGAACATGGAGGTGATAATGAAGAACATGATAAAAAGAGAATCAACATTGTAAATGAAGAGGTAAAGGGGACACATAGTGGAGACATTGAAAACGAAGAGGGCAGTAAGACACATGGAGGTGTTAATGAGAAACGAGGAAATGAAAAACATGTGGGTGGCATTAAGAAAAATGGAAGTGACAGTGATGACATTCAAGATAACAACGATGAATCCCACAATGATGACTCTGATGGTGACTCCATGCCTTCCGAATCTGACATTTATGACTCTGATATCTTTAATAACTCTGAATCCCATAGTGACGACTCTGATGGTGACTTAATACACTCCGAATCCGATAGTGACGACCCTTATACTGACTCCACAGACTCTGAATTTGACTTTGAATTTTACAGTGATGACTATGAATATGATAGCAAAAATTATGAACTTGAATTCAATGGTGTAAAAGAGATGAAAAAATTTGACTTTGTATTTTACATCCCTCTAAGACAGTATAATCAAAACATTGACACTATTGATGAAATGCTTCTAAAACGTTATCAAATGAAAATGTTAAACACACTTCTTGAAGAGGAATCCTCTAGAGTAATGATTTTGCTTGATGGCTTAGATGAATGGTCCTCTGAAAATGTCCCACAGCATAGCATCTTTAAGGAGTATACAATATTAACTACTTCGCGGCCATGGAAATTTCATACATTAAGACCAACTAATGTTGATATTGAAGAGTCGCTGAATCTGAAAGGGTTTGATTTTAGATGTGAAAGGGAAATGGTAAATAGGACAGTCTCACAATTAAATGTAAATAGACATGCTAATAAACATCCCAGAGATTGTAGGAAAAAGCTGAATCAGAAGTCTCTGGGAAGTTTAAAACAGGTACCAATTATGCTACAACAACTGATATGTCTATGGTTTGATGGTAAACTCGATAAAACCTCAAGATGTGCCATCCACACCGGTATGTTAGAATTATTCTTCACCTGGAATGACATGAAAACTACAGGAACAAGTACTCGACTCATGAAGGGGACCCAGAAAGTAGATCTTCCTAAATATTTAGCCGATAAAACCAAATTAAGATTAAATCGCCATTTTATTTATGAAGTATCACAGTTGGCTTATGAGACACTATTTAATTGTTCGAAGGATAAGTCTTTGACATTTGACATTTGTATGTTTGATGAACTAGAAATATCAGATGAAGTAAGAGAAAATTGCTTGAAACTTGGAATAATTACAGAAGATGAATGTCCAAGTTTATCTGTATCAGAACCACCAAGCTCATTGTTCTCCTTTATTCACAAATCAATGCAAGAATTTCTGGCTGCAGTGTATATTGGCATCAATTTCAATGCAAAAATTGGGTTGTCAGATAGTACAGGAAATGTTGAATTAGCCAAAAAGTTTATTGATGAGATTTTTCAGAAATGTCTAACAGTCAATGACATATTAGAGCAGTCAAATGTAATTATTATGCTATCTGGTCTTGAACCTAGATTAGCAACTCATGTTTCAAAATACATATATGATACTGTGTCAGAAGACTCTCGTGTTCAGGAATACAGGAGAACAATAAGTGTTCAGGAATACAGCAGAACAATAATTAGTGACAATTATAATTATAGTATTAGTAGGGATCATCGTTGTATTACTGATATTCAAGAGCTTATGTTTGAGTCAATGGAAGAATTCAATGCAGCATGTAGTGTAGGAAGTAATACGGTATTTTATATAGGAGATTTGGTCATTGATAGACGGGGTCAGTATTGTGATATTGTTTGTTCAAGTATTGATCAGCAACAAATTGTTCCTGACTCTGTTCTGTCTATTAAGGTAGGTGACATCAACACATTTAATGTTAAATTTACAAAATATTTACCAATGTTTCATCACCTTGAAAAAATTGAAATAGAGTATGTATATGTACAAAGGTTATCAAGTACACAAAGTGATAGAACACAGAGTAATGAACAGATGATTGATGAGATAAACAATTGTGTTCCTGAGACAATTAATGTAAATACTTCAACATTAAAGTCTCTGTCTCTTGTTGATTTCTCTTACACTGGCAAGTATTACCCAGTGTATAAAACAGTTGTTAGTTACCTACCTAGTATGATCAATCTTGTAGCAATACATATGAAACATATAGCAATGAGTCATGATGATACTACTACATTTTGTAATTTTCTTGAGGGAACCAGTCATCTTGAACAAATACATCTTGATGATGTTATATGTAAGTGTAAGAAGCAGCATGATGTAAATTTATCAAAACATAAACAACTTCAGTACCTTGATTTGAATGATACTGTTAGTGTGATAGATGCTGATACTACAAACCTTGAAATATTTAAATTTCATGATTTGATAGATAGTAATTATGAGAAAATATTTGATATTATTAGAAAATCTAGCAAATTAAAAGAACTTAAATTGAATGAAGAATATGACAATAAATCTCAATTTTATCATACCAACATAACAAAGAGACTAGTCACAGTATTACCATTGTTACACAATCTCAGTAAGCTTGAGTTAGATAGATGTAGGTTAACTGACAATATAATACAGTCACCTTTAGAGATGAAGAGTTTAAAGAACATTCGGCTTTTTGAAGTCATAATGAGTTTGACAACATGGAAGAAGTTTGTTGATAGTCTTCCTGGTATTCCTCATACTGTAGAGGTGAGGGTAAGTAGCTGTTATATAATAGGAAATGGTGATGATATGTTTACATTGACATCACTAGAACTTAAAGGAGGGAAGGGAAATTATGCTATACAGTATGTAAAAGATAAGGATCAGCTATTTCATGTTAAACAGTATAATGGTAATTGCTTTGACTTTTCAACAAAAAAGTGATAAAGTATACAAGTAGTTTAGTTACATAGTGTTTGAACACTAATTTTTGTTTTTCTACCTTTTCAACAAAAATAATGGTTTGAATTTTTAACATAGTGAGATAAAATACATGCAGATAACATAGTGTTTGAACTGAATTATTTTATGTGAAAATTTACAATAATTTTTTTGTTGTTATTTTCTTAATAAAAGTGATTCTTATGACAAGTAATTAACATATTGTTGTGAAGCAAGAGGATGAATTTAATGCATTATTATAACAATTTAAATACAATTTAGAAAATAAATATTGATGTTTTATCAATGTAACAAAATGTATTTATAATATTGAAATTGAAGACAGTAATATTCAATTTTTGTTTATAAATAAATAAATGAAAGAAATGCAGTGAAATAAAGTAAATATATTGATTTAATAAAGATAAAGGTTCTTTTCTAAAGATCAGGAATAGTTTGCGGGGAAAAAATGATTTGAAAACAGTAATGTTCTAATTATAAATGTATAAATAGGTTTGTAAGTAAACAAGTAAATAAATTAATGAATAAGTAAATTAAATGAATTATATATCATAAAACAAATATTGAATGTACAAAGTCAAAAAGGAGGATGATGTCAGTTAATAGGTTGAAAAAGTAAAATATACTTTATTTATAATTAATAAGCCCATTTCTAAGCACATTTACTTTTTATGGTAAAAAATAGAATCACACATTATAATAATCAGGAATTTGACAAGAGTTAGGGGTTGAAGTTGTTTTTATTATCATTGAACAAAATTGTAATATATAAATGGATACTATCATACATGAAAATAAAAAAGCACAAAGAGAATGATATATACATGCTTAAATAGTTATATGATATATGATACAAGGAAATGGTACCAGTTATATGTTATATATGACAAGAGAATGGTATATATAAATACCAGTTATATGATATATATATGACAAGGGAATGGTATATATAGATACCAGTTATATGTTATATAAGACAAGCAAATGGTATATATAGATACCAGTTATATGTTATATATGGCAAGCGAATGGTATATATAAATACCAGTTATATGTTATATATATGACAAGGGAATGGTATATATATAGTTATATATACCAGTTATATGATATATAGGACAAGGGAATGGTATATATAGATACCAGTTATATGTATATAGGACAAGGGAATGGTATTTATATATACCAGTTATATGATATATAGGACAAGGGAATGGTATAATAATAACCAGTTATTTGATATATTGGACAAGGGAATGGTATTTATAAATACCAGTTGTATTATACATTATACTAAGGACAAGGGAATGGTATATATAAATACCAGTTATATGATTTATAGGACAGAGGATCAGTATATATTATTACCAATTATATGATATATAGGATTATATGATATAGAGGAATTGTAATTTTTTATTTGAATACCTGTTAGATGTGAGGACAAGTAAATGGTATGCTAATTTTTTTCATGGAGATGAGGACTACTTACAAGTTATATTTTAGAAATTCCTTCTTTGATTGTTTTATATGGTAAGGATTGAAAAAGGGGAAAAATTATAATTATGCAAAAACAATTACTTTGTACAAGTTAATATTATTAGTCAGTATCAGTCATGTGTATATCTAAAGGGGCTTCACTTAGGATTTTTGACATGTTCGGAATTAAATTTTCTTGATTTTTTTAGATTGATAGGATGAGAATATTCTTGAGGTTTCCTACTATTTCAATATAACTATTAACTTGTGTGCAAAAAAATTAGATCATTCTTTAGATCAAGCTGTATCTCCATTACAACTTCGGGTGGATTAGAACCTCACGCACATATGAGAGTTATAGGCAGTCTCTGTCCGAGGACCATGAATATAACATAAATTTTGACAGAGTTATTGCCCTTTTTGAAGTTAGACAGTTCTGCAGTCGCCATCACTGTGGATAGCTGAGCACACTGTGCTGTCGAGAGCTCTTGTGGTTCAAAATGATATAAATGTTTATAGCTTAACTCCCCTTAAAATTACACACAATTAATATCAATTTTCAATTTTAGTTTTTTTTTCTTGAGAAATAGTATTATTCTTATATGCCCGAAAGAGGGTGTCCGTCCGTTTGTCCGTCCGTTAGCAATATGGTTTCCAGAGCATAACTTAAGTTCCATTTGGCCCACAATATTCAAACTTCATAGGATATTGTCCATATTGGGTAGAAGACCCTTATTGATTTTGGGGTCACAAGGTCAAAGGTCAAGGTCACAATGACCTTAAAACTGAAAACAGTTTCTGGACCATAACTTAAGCTCCATTTAGCCCAAAATATTTAAACTGCATAGGACGATTGTCCATATTGAGTAAAAGACCCTTATTGATTTTGGGGTCACATGGTCAAAGGTCAAGGTCACAATGACCTTAAAACTGAAAACAGTTTCTGGAACATAAGTTCCATTTGGCCCAAAGTGTTCAAACTTCATACGATGATTGTCCATATTGGGTAGAAGACCCCTATCGATTTTGGGGTTACAAGGTCAAAGGTCACGGTCACTATTACTTTAAAACTGTATAACGTTTCAAGAACATAACTTAAGTTCCATTTGGTCCACAATATTCAAACTTCAGAGGCATGAATTGCTATTTGAAGGAGGTAATACTTTATTTAATTCTCATGTCTTACAAATGCTTCAACCTTACTAAAAAACAATCAACACTTTTGAGCATATAATGCTCCGCCTCAGCGGTGCTCTTGTTATATTTTTCCGTATTAAGTTTCCAAATTAATCTGTTTTGGAATTTCTACTTTAATTTTTTATTTAGGGTTTTGGACCTCAGTGGAGCTTCTTTAAGTGAACTTAAATGCTTATTTTTTTTGTAAATTATATAGATAAACTTAAGGTAAATGAGTATAAACATGCCTATCTGTAAATTAAGATGTACATATTAGGAATATTATACCAGTTTGTGGCTGCCCCTCAGGTATATATTCCCTTTCTCGGCTGTCCCGAGGGTAATTTGCCAGTTCTTAGCAGCCTCTCTTGGATATATACCAGTTTTTGACTACACTAAGGAAATGTATTATGGCAGAAATATCTGTAAGTCTATAATTACTCAGCTTGTTTCAATATTGCAGTAAAATGTTACATTTGTCTTGTTATTTCTTGATTTTCGGCACATTTAAGTACCATTACTTTGAAATAAAATTTACCATTAAAGGATTGCCTAGCTTTTGAAATATTGTGCACTGAGAAAATGTAAATTTTAATTCAATCAGTATAAATGTGAATGGGTAACCCATACATATAAACAAATACACTTCATTTGTGATGATTGTAGTTCAGCCCAGTATCTGTGGATTCATATGATGTTAAGACTGAAAATTAAATGTTTTCAGACAGTAAAGATATAACTACATTTTATTAAAGATTAGTTAGTTTTTTATGCTTGCTGATGTTAGTATATACATGTACCAGGATTAAGATATGTTATATATAAACATATGGTACACTTGTCTGTGACTTTATTTCATGAAATTCTGAATGAATGAATGAATGATGTATGTATGTAAGCATATTATCACATATAATATACATGTTTGTTGTTTAAGTGACATGCTATTGCAAAGCTTTTATGAAAATAAGATAACATTATTTTATATAATGAAAGATTTTGGGGCATGTAATCCTACGTACATCTTAAACAGTTATACCTGTTTGATTTAAAGACCCATTAAGCCTTAAAAAATGCAATCACTTTATTTTTTAAAAAGCTTATTTTTTTTTTGTGTCCAAAGAGTATTTCATTGTCCATATAGCACAGCCATCATTTGTTTCTTTTGCATTTATTCATGTTTGATTTAAAGGCCCATTAAGCTTAGAAAATGCAGAAAGTTATTTTTCAAAATTTTATATTTTTGGTGTCCAAAACGTTTTTCATTGGCCATATATCTAAGCCAACTTTTGTTTCTTTTGCATTTTAGCAACCAGTACAATTATGATGAATAAGTATTATATATGGATGTCAAATAACATTATTATTTTTTACATTTTGCATCTCTAATACTTAACTCAAGGTTTTGGCAGGTGATAAGAATATCACATTTTCTAAATATATCATTACAACATTATAAAACACATATTGGCCCTTTTACAAAAATAAAAATGTATTCATTTCTGAGGCGAAGTGTGCCTTTAAACTTTAAATGTATATGTAGAGTAAATTCATCTAGTAAATAAGTAAACATATAATTACATGAAGATGTTATTGTTAACTAGATATATGAATGTTTATCTTTTTTTCATGCTTAGATTTGTTATGTATTGTGAACATATGCATCAGACATGTTTGTTTGTGACTTGGAATATAGATTTTATAATTCTAGTATATTTGTAAAAATACAATTTACATGTACTCATAACAAATCTATATTGTCCATGTTTATGCTTGAACAATTCTATATGAAGTTAAGATAAGTTCATGCTGTAATATTTTATGTCAATTATACATTATATATTAACTATGTCTGTTTATTGAATATTGTATGATTAAATCCATCTAGTTCATTTGTAAACCTTAAATTACATGCACATGATAACACAATATATTTTGGCCATGTTTATGCTTAAACAATTCTATATGAAGTTAAGATAAGTTCATGCTGTAATATTTTATGTCAATTATACATTATATATTAACTATGTCTGTTTAGTGAATATTGTATGATTAAATCCATCTAGTACATTTGTAAACCTTAAATTACAAGCACTTGATAACACATATATTTTGGCAAGGTTTATGCTGAAACAATTCTATATGAAGTTAAGATAAGATCATGCTGGAATATGTCAATTATACATATACATATATATTAAACATGACTGTTTAAAACTTGAAATGTTTATTGAAAACAATATTCAGTATATGATCTTGTCATGGAAGCTTCATAGACAGAATTGTTAGTATACTGTTTTTGTTATTAATGTAGTAATTTAAAAAAATAACATGTTTGTTTGATTGGTTTTGACAGCATAAATGTGTGACTTTTCTTAATAAAAGATTGTACAAAATTGATTTGTGTGTCATTTGTTTTTCCCTCTCTTACAGAACAAATTGAGGGTATAAAACGTGTCAAAAATTATTTCCGACTATTTTCATATACAGCAAAGACTAAGCTGCCAGTACATCAATAATGTACTGTACTAGGAATGAGACATTGACTTTGTGATGAATTCCATTTGATCATAAATCAGATAGACATCCATATAAATTAGAATTTTGAAAATGCGACGGCTCTAAAACAAGTTTTCTGTTTTCTTATAAATTGATTACATAAATGGGTATAACATTTTACAAGGTTACGTTCATTACCATCCATGGTTACATCTTTGCTCTAATTACTATACCTGTATTAAAGGACAAAGGGACACCTGAGGTCTTCCTCAATCAATAGAGCTGGAAAGTCGTCTTTGTGATCTATTAAAAATGGTGTTATTTTTAAGGAAATGCCTACATCGACTTAACCTGTTATAAGAAATGTAGCCCCCGAAACACAATTTGAACATTCTCTTGTTAAAAAACACGGAAAGAAAGTGATCCCTTGGAAGCATTAATCACAACAAAATTACATAAGAATTGCAGACTCGGTTTGATTGAGTCTGTAAATGAGGGATACTGAAAAAGTGAACATTCCTCACGCCCCCTAGCACCGGCTTAAGCGGTAATCGATTCAAAACACTTAATAGTGCTGGTATCAATGATCCCGAAGGACCAGAAAAATATAACAACACTGAAGTGAAGTACGGAGCAACTTTTTATAGCTGCCACACAGCACTTGACACATGCTGTTGTGAAGTATAAGAATATGAAAACCATAGGTAGAATTAAAAGTATTTTGCCCAAAGATAATATCTTTAAGTTTTCTGAAACCGACCACGGGTCATTTAACCCTGTATGGTATGGCAATTTGGCAAATGATATCATATAATTGCAGCTGTAATTATTTTCCTATTCTTTATTTTAAGTTGTAAACTGTTCGTGGTCATTAAAACAAAATGCTCCACGGAATCAAACGGGTAATAGCAGGTTATGTTTGTTTGTTTTATTTTACGCTTTTTCCCCAACAGTATTTCAGTCATTTAGGCAGGTAGTTTCCAAACCATCGTTCCTGGATAGTTACACCAGTACTAGACTACCTTCCTCCGTGCTAAACTACCAAAGCATCTCCCGGGGACCGAACCCACGCCAGAGAAATAACTGGATTAGAAGTCATCGACTCTAACCCCTCGACCACGGAGGCAGTGAAATAACAGGTACTAATTTCTAAAGTTATAGTTTTGTGAAGGATCTGCTAATGAATTTTGTGTAGATACAAATGTATGATGATAATGATTTCAGAATGATAATGATAATTATGTATAATAAAGATAATGTACATATCGGTATAATAATGAAGATAGCAGAATAATAATGAAGATATCAGAATGACAATAAAGATATTGGAATGACAACCATACATCTTACTCCGTTTCATCATACATTTGTATCTACATAAAAATTCATTCACATCAGAATAATAATGGTGATATTTAATGATTATAAAGACATATAAGAATGACAATAAAGATATCAGAATGACAATGAAGATATCAGAATGTAAATGAAGATATCAGAATGACAATGAAGATATCAGAATGTGAATGAAGATATAGAGGATATTCAAGTTTTTTCTATAAATACATGATTTATTTTCATCGAGTGGTATGAAAATAAATATTTCATGAGTGGCGGTAGCCACGAATGAAATATGATAATTTTCATGCCACAAGATGAAAATAAATCATGTATTCATAGAAAAAACTTGAATTTTCTGTTTATTATATACATTTTTCTCTTTTTTTGCGATAAAATTTGAAAGACTTTCCATTAAATTGTGTGTACTGGCAGAATTTAAAAGAAAGTGGTCTGGCGAGACACCAGAGAAAATACGGAAAATATGTTTCACAGCAGTGAAAAATAAATTTTTACAGTGAAAATACGGAAAATGAAAATATGCATTTTATTTCATCAATATTTCTCAATATTTCATTTATAAGTATATAATAAATCAGATTGATGGTGATATTAGAATTATAATAAAGATTTGTAATACATAATATATGGATCATGAAATTGATCATCGGTAGAAAATATTTTAATTTCTGTTGATCCAGATGTGTACTTGAACACTCAAATGTAAGGTAAAGTTTCAACTTTTTTCAAAAAACTTGTGAAATTCATTTTTTAAATAAGAGATCGAAATTCAATTATATCCTTCTGACTTTCTTCTGTATTCACCATTTTATGATTTCTACACAGTGTGAACATATTTTTTCTTGCGTGGGTCCTGACGTGGCGTGAACATGCATTTTGTACGAAGAAAATGCCATAAAACGGACACAAAACAGAAAGATTTTGTAACCTCTAAACTCGAGACGCTGCAAGTGTGCATTGGAGTTTCATATAAAGAAGATAAAGAGATCATTTTCAATGACTGTTAACGTTACATTTTTAGCTCACCTGTCACAAAGTGACAGGGTGAGCTTTTGTGATCGCTTTTCGTCCGGCGTCCGTCCGTCCGTAGTCCGTCCGTCCGTCCGTAAACTTTTGCTTTAAATGACATCTCCTCATAAACCACTGAGCCAATTTCATCCAAACTTCACAGGAATGTTCCTTTGGTGGTCACCTTTAAAAATTGTTCAAAGAATTTAATTCCATGCAGAACTCTGGTTGCCATGGCAACCGAAAGAAAAATCTTTAAATATCTTCTTTTAAACAACCCTAAGAGCTAGAGCTTAGATATTTGGCATGAAACATCTTCTAGTGAGTGTCTACCAAGTTTGTTCAAATAAAAGCCCTGGGGTCAAAATTGGCCCCGCCCCAGGGGGTCATTGATTTTCCCTATATGCATATAGTAAAAACTTAAAAAAATTTCTTTTAAAGAACCCAAAGAGCTAGAGCTAAGATATTTGGCATGAACCATCTTCTAGTGAGTGTCTACCAAGTTTGTTCAAATAAAAGCCCTGGAGTCAAAATTGGCCCGCCCCAGGGGGTCATAGCTTTTCCCTATATGCATATAGTAAAAACTTTAAAAAATCTTCTTTTAAAGAACCCAAAGGGCTAGAGCTAAGATATTTGGCATGAAACATCTTCTAGTAAGTGTCTACCAAGTTGGTTCAAATAAAAGCCCTGGGGTCAAAATTGGCCCCGCCCCAGGGGGTCATAGCTTTTCCCTATATGCATATAGTAAAAACTTAAAAAATCTTCTTTTAAAGAACCCAAAGAGCTAGAGCTAAGATATTTGGCATGAACCATCTTCTAGTGAGTGTCTACCAAGTTTGTTCAAATAAAAGCCCTGGGGTCAAAACTGGACCCGCCCCAGGGGGTCATAGTTTTTCCCTATATGCATATAGTAAAAACTTAAAAAATCTTCTTTTAAAGAACCCAAAGAGCTAGAGCTAAGATATTTGGCATGAAACATCTTCTAGTGAGTGTCTACCAAGTTTGTTCAAATAAAAGCCCTGGGGTCAAAATTTGCCCCGCCCCAGGGGGTCATTTATTTTCCATATATGCATATAGTGAAAACTTAAAAAATTTTCTTTTAAAGAACCTATAGAGCTAGAGCTAAGATATTTAGCTTGAACATGAGCCCTGGGGTCAAAATTGGCCCCGCCCCGGGGGTCATTGATTTTCCTTATATGTATGGCAAAAACTTAAAAATCTTCTTTGAAAAAAACCCATTTAGCTAGAGTTTAGATATTAAGCATGAAACATCTTCTAATCAGTGTCTACAAAGTTTGTTCAAATTAAAGCACCGGGGTCAAAATTGACCCTGCCCCGGGGGTCATTGATTTTCCTTTTTTGTGTATTGCAAAAACTTAAAAATCTTCTTTGAAAAAACCCAAATAGCTAGAGTTTAGATATTAAGCATGAAACATCTTTTAGTAAATATCTACAAAGTTTGTTCAAATAAAAGCCCGGGGGTCAAAAGTGTTCCTGCCCCAGGGGTGTCATTGTTTTTAACTATATGTGTATAGCAAAAACTTAAAAAATCTTCTTTTAAAAAACCCAATGAGCTAGAACTTAGATGTTTAGCATGAAACATCTTCTTATGGGTGTCTACCAAATCTGTTCAATTAAACAAATAAAAGCCCTTGGGTAAAAATTGGCCCGGGGGGCTATATACAGGTGAGTGACCTCAGGGTCATCATGGCCCTCTTGTTTAAATCCAGGTGTCCATATTGCAGAGTTGCATTCAATGTAGGATCTGACATGCGATTTGAAAGGTTGAAAAAACATTTCTTCATTCATATAGGTAAAAAATTAAACCACAACTCCAAGGCTCCTAGTTGCCTAATTAATTTATCTATTTATGCGATTAGTCAGGTATGTTAGTCTTTCATAAAACTAATGTCATAGCTAGTGTACTTTACTTAATGTGCAAAGTTTTGCTGTTTTACCCCTTTTTATTGAAGAAATTTTGTCATTTCCTTGACTAGTCGCGTCAAAATGTTATCTTGAAGTCTCATTTCATCATTGTGTTAATTTATGACATAATATATCTTAGTGTCTTATGTAAAAGTTTATTAGTATAGAATATTGCCTCAGGAAAGTCAATTATAAAATATTAAAAAGAAAACAGGTCAAATTATATTTCCCTTCGGAGCTCCACTCTTGAGAAAGTTCCGTTTATCTGTACTCTTAGCTATCGATTTTATAAATAACTGTTTATCCATCCATACTAGTAGATTTTGCCTCTTACACTCATATAAGCTCCAGACCTTACTTAATTAATACCACAGCTCAATTCTGAGATCCATATGTAGTACCGGAAGTGTAAAGAATTTAATGCATAGCCTCTTATCCCTCAAAATTTCATTTTATTTCAGTTCCGCCCATCGTTTTCTCGTTTAGTGCAAACGCATTGTTTTACTTTGGGACGATACGACGCTTTTCATGGAAAGCAAGAACATACCATAATGAAGGTTCCATGATACCCGCCGTATTAACGCATCTGCGGATGTTTCTAAATTAAAAAATTTTGCTGTTTTAATGTTGAATTTTGCTTTAGCGATGCTGGAGGGCGTGGGCGGTAGCTTGCACTTACCAGTACTTTCCATGAACAGACTCAATCAAACTGAGCCTGCAACGTTTTTAATTTTGTCGTTTTGGGATTTCTTTAGGGATTCTGATTTTTGCTATTTTAATTATGTACCGGTATTATGGGTTTATTTATTAATATGTTCACAGAGCGTGCACTTGTAATATATAATTATCACATACACGTGATTCTATATATAGTTCTATCGTTTTATGACCACTGATTGTTCAATGTATATATGAGTGTATATATGAGTGGCAGGAAGATAATGGACATGCGCATTACAGTATAAGATAAAAAAATGTTCAATATACAACAAATAATTACTGTTATTTCTGTAACTTACCAATAACAAGCTATACTATTTGAGCCTGAAACACAAACAATTGATACTACCAAATCATGCAGATTTATCTAGTTAACCAATTAACTCATATACACGCGTTGTTTTCACTCCATTTCAGTGAAAAAAATACTCTATTTCGGCCTTAAACACTTGTTTTCGTTTAAGAATGTTTTATAAAAAGTGAACTCATTTTTCCACGCCGCCTCATCAAGAAAATTTTGGACATGTAATTAAGTGGCTAAAAATGGTCTCAGGTTGAGCATCGGTAATTTGTAACCAACGCTGAAAGCCATTCATGTAAACGACTATAAATATATGAAAACATATTCACTGGTTTTGTTGTTTATTGACATTAACAAATAAATATTTTAGTCATTATTCTATTGCGGCTTCTCCGATATTTGACTCTACATGAGGCAAACGTGGCCGAGTGGTTAAGGTCGTTGACTTCAAACCACTTGCCCCTCACCGCTGTTGGTTAAAATCCCGACAGGGACTTTGGATTTCTTTCAGACTGTGAGGAAGCTATCCAGCTAGCTTACGGAATGTCGTTGGTTCTACTCAGGTTCCGTTCGTAACTGAAATAATGCACGGAAGGGCACCTGAGGTCTTCCTCCACCAGGAAAGCTGGAACGTCGCGATATGACCTATACTGTGTCGATGTGACGTAAAACCCAAAACAAACAAACAAACAAACATGAGGCAAAAATGCTGAAACCCATATTGGCATTTTATTGTTTATTTGTATATCGGTACATGTTATAATGTCAACTGAAAGAAAGGGACGACACATTTTATATATCGATGAAAAAGTTGTTATTTGCCCTACAACTTCATTCAAAAATGTTTGCAAAAAAATTAACATAAAGATAGTAATACATGTTTAAACCAGGAGACCTAATTTGACCAGTTCCGAAACACGTATTTTTGATTACGGGATTACTATCAGAATGAACCCAAATGAAAACCTTTCGCGTTTTCTTTTAAGAAATAAATGTTCTTTAATATTGAAATATATGAATAAGTATTATGTAAGAAAGTGTGCCAACATTTTATTTGAGGTATACGTATATTAAAGTTAAATTATAATCATTTTTTTTAAATGCGCTTACTGTACGCCACTGTAATATAGTAGGAAAGTCGTTACTTAAAATACCCTACAATGTTATTATTTTATAACAAGTACTGTACGTATAGTGTAATATTAATATAACTGAAAACTGAATAATGAAATAAAATGCAGGATATAGAGCAAAACAAAACATGGACATGGATATCTACATGTGTCAGTGTTGACAGATATTATTCTTAACTAAAGATGTTTGTCAATATGGATAAAATAAAAAAACATAGATTATCTATAAAGAGTATTTACCAGTAATGGGACTAGAATAAGTGTTGTTCAAGCATATTTGCAAAACAAAAACTTATTTTTATCTTGGACATTGTATACGATCCCTGTTTTAAACAGAACTTACCAGAAATAATGACAAAAATCAAATGCATGCAATGCAATTGCAGTTCTGCTTCATCTCACGCCAAGCATGGTGGTGCTTTAAAGTTTACAATACCATATATATGTATACCCCGAATGAATATTAAAATAATAAATCAGACTGGAAGTTTGTAGTGTACTGACTTAGTTTTAGTATTAGCTCGCAAAAATAGTCAAATTCTTCGGAGGTAATATTAAAAATGACATTTGTAACGTTATGTGCACCGGAACTTGCTTCGGAACTGGTGAAACCAACCAGATTCAATCAAGCAGTATTCTTACTAGAAAAAAGATAATATATTTCCTAATACTTGTTAGGCTTGAAGTCGAATCAAATATCAACTAGCTAGCAGGTACATTTTTTTAAACCAACTTTTTGTTAATTTGAAAGCAGACACCAAACGTTGAAAAACTGCACCGGAACCGGTCAAACAAATGTATCACATTTTTATTAGATTTATTTTATAACATAGTAACATATATATTGTAATTTTTTTAACAAAAACAAAATGCTGAGGCTATTATCATACTTAATTTTATTGCATTAAGAACACATTTACGGAAACGCTATATAATTTTATGTAAATCATTATATAATACATTTTACCATTGTGTTTTTAGTTAATATAGATAAACAATAAAAACAAAATCTATTATTTTTTTAAAGTCCAAAGTTTTCATGCTATTTTTGCCGCAATATTTAGAAAATTAAAAATCTATATAGCCATAGAGGGAAAATACATTTTACTGGTAAGTGAAGGACAATATTTAGTGTTGTGAGGCCTTTGGGAATCGCGCATGCGCTGTAAAATTGAAAAAAAAATATCAGTATACATGGCGGCGGTTAGTCCAGGATAGGGTTTCATAATCGGACAAAACTCATAATCGATCATCGAAAATAATCGAACCACCCTTTTCGATCAATCATCGATTATATAATCGAAACATTTACTATAACAAAGTAAATATGTACAATGTTCATATCATGCTTTAATATTTATAAGAATTCCATTTCCATGTAACCACCACTTTATCAACTGAAATAAATTAGTTTATTAATAAAGATATATAGAGGATATTTGTTTGTTTGTGTGTAAGATGAAATTTTATTTCATCGAGTGGGCTTTAAAAACAGTATTCTCACGAGTGGCGACTGTTTTTAAAGTTCACGAGATGAAATAAAATTACATCTTACACAACAAACAGACAAATTTTCTTTTTATTTTATGCTTAAAAACAAGTTAAAACGAAATTTCCATAATTTTAACGTTAATATTAAAACTGTTTCCCCCATTGAGAGCCCAATTTATTCGGAATTTCTCATTAAAAAAAAGAAGTCTTGAGCTGAAAAATAAGTCCGCCAATCAACATTAAATGACGGTGATATTTATTAATTTTATTAAAAAAATATGAATGATCGCTTGTTTTGATAATAAAAACAAACAATTCTTGTAGGAGAAAAAGTCCAACCATCCATCCATATTTCTGTTACTTAGTGCGAATTTATATTAGACCTGGCTTTGTAAATTGTAAGCGGCAGCCATTTTTTTAAAGTTGTGTATTTCATGGGAGGAAAATAATTGTGTAAGATTCAGAGGGATATAATTTGGATTTGTTAGTCATACACATTTTTTAAAAGAAAGAAAACTTATTTGAGATTGTAACAGACAAAAAATAAGTGTTGACAGATGTGAAAACATTCAGAAAAGGAGCTAGGAAAATGGAAAACTTGGAAACCTGCTCAAGAACGCTGGGTTGATTTAACTTATTCTTCGAGTTATGGCTGTCAATGCTTTCAATTTTTTCATAAAGCATACGGCAGTTATTGCTCGTAGGATACTTTAATATGCCCAAATGTCATCAAGAGCAGTTTTGCATGGGGAAGGAATGTATTTTTGAGACTGTCAAAATGAAACAAAAAAACGAAATTTGGTGATTGGAATTTCATGAATTTGAATGAATAGAAGTAAGTTTTCTTCTTTTTATTACTTTTGACATTTAAGTTATCAATCAATTTCAGTTTTGCTTTTTCTTTAAACAGCCTGACATTGTCAGAATTGTCAGCAAAAATAAAATTGAGGTACCACATGGGGAAAATCTTAAAAAAGTAGTTTCGTCATTGAAAAGAGTGAAATTATATTTTGATAATTTTCACTGTGAAATTACCAAATATAATTTTCACGGATAAATCAGTAATCCACTGAAAAGCATAAAATAAACTATGCTCATCCTTGAGTAAAATATTTTTATCAAATAAATTCGTTAAAATCTATGAAATTATTATGTCTCACTTCCAAAAAGCAATGAACAAACTATGTATGGGAACAAGTTAAGTTGGTCCTTTCTTAACAAAACTGCCATTTTTTTTTTATAATGACACTATATATTGATATTGCAACCACCTTTAGTGTGTTAGAATAATTTTATATATAACATATCTTCTTTGTGTGAAGTCAAAAACATTTTTTATATTTACAAATAGGACTGTGTAGCAATTTTCAATATTCTCTAATGTCAAATTTGAGCATAGTATACCTTTAAACTAGCATGCCTCACAGTCAACTATTAACTCCATGGTCACCAGTATACATGTACTTTCATATTCAATTGAATAAAAATTATTGTTTCAACCAAAACTGGCTTTAATTTAGTGTTGTTATAATACAGTGAGTCTGACTTAAGTAACGGCAAGAAAATGAATTACCGATAATCGATTATTAAACTTTGTAATCGATCATCGCTGATCGGTTCTATAAACGATTAATTTTCGATTATACTCGATCATCGTTTAATCCCTAGTCCAGGATAAGATTTTCTTAAAATTTGAAGAAATTGATGTAAGTATCTTTTAAATCTTGTAGCCGTTATGTTACATATTTTATACTGAAACGAAATGATTACTTCATGAAACAGAAATAACTAATGTGCCAACACAAATTACAAAAAATTAACAATTAAAAACGAAAGTAGATTTATGAAAAACTGGGGGAATTCCCACATTAGGCTAATTATAGATGTTTTCAAATGGAAAGGTAACACCCCATTTATTAAGCATTTGTAAATCATGTATGTTATCTGAAATCATAATTTTGATGAATACTTTATTAAACTAATTTTAATATAGGATTTGATAATTTACCAAAAGGTGTTTGGTGAAAACGAAAGAAGAAATTTATAAACCAATTAATTATTTCGTTCCTTAATTATTTCAGACCTGAATCTAACCAGTTTTCTGACCTCAATTTAACAAATATATACCAATAATGTAAATAAAATTTGTCCATAATCTGACCAAAATTCAGACATTCTGAAAAGTACCACAGACGCTCACAGGAAAAAATCTGTCCTTTCTTTTATTAAATCTATATACATGAATATGATAATATGAAATTAGGCAAAAGCCTATGAACGGGGAAGTCGTTTAAGAAATTCCTTTTATTCTTTCCGTTTTAAAGGTGTCATTCGGTATTACATGCACCGCTTCCGTTTTCACTCGGAACACTCGACGTTTATTATTTATCTGTAAAGTTGAGATTTGTTCCGTTATCAGAATACCCCCCCCCCCCTTTTATCATTGAGTTTCATTGTAAATGGCGGCCCCCGACTAGAACTAGGCCCGCTCTTTAACTTCCCCGTATAAACATGGAATGCAAGTTGTGGCCTCCCATTACCAGGAAGGGTTCGTAAAATGCATTCACACGTGTAAACTGTATAAAATGTCCTTTATTCCATCAAAGTTATTGTAGAAGTTAATATATGAATCAGGGCTCATCCTGGGGGGAAATTTAATGGAAAAAAGTGACTTCCTCGCGATAATTAGGGGAGAAAAACAACTAATGTGTATGCATTAACGAATTACAGACAGGGCGGACCGTACCATGACAGACCATATGTTTGGGGGGCCAGACCATATTTTTGGACAGGGCGGACAGTGAATACCTAGGATAGTAGGAATAAACTTTAACCTATACTTAATGCAGTTTATTGATTAATCTTGAATATTTTTTTAGGATATTATAAATAACAACATTGAGTTGGATATTATACAGATGATTAGGGATTAAACGATGATCGAGTATAATAATCGAAAATTTGATCGGTTTATAGAAAACCGAATCAGCGATGATCGATTAAAAATTAAATAATCGATCATCAGTAATTCATTTTTCTTGCTGTTACTTAAGTGACTAACTGTATTTATAACAACACTCTAAATTAAAGCCAGTTTTGTTTGAAACATTAATTTTCATTCAACTTGAATATGAAAGCATTACTGGTGACCATTGAAAGTTAATAGTTGACATCAGGCATGTTAGTTTAAAGGTATACTATGCTAAAAAATTTGACATTAGAAAATATTTAAAATTGCTTATACCGTTCTATTTGTTGAGATATAAAATAAACATGTTTTGACTTCACACAAAGAAGATATGTTATGTATAAAATTATTCTACACCACTATAGGTGGTTGTGTGCAATATCAATTCATATATAAGTGTCATTAAAAAAAAACTTGGCAGTTTTGTTAAGAACAATTCGACAACTTAACTTGTTCCCATACATAGTTTATTCATTCCTTGTATAGAAAAGTGAGATATAATAATTTCATAGATTTTAATGAATTTATTTGATTAAAATTTTATTACTCAATGATGAGCATAGTATATCTTAAAACTAATTTATTTCAGTTGATAAAGTGGTGGTCACATGGAAATGGAATTCTTTATAAATATTAAAAGCATGATATGTACATTATTACTTTTTACTTTGTTTTATCATAAATGTTTCGATTTTATAATCGATGATTGATCGAAAAGGGTTGTTCGATTATTTTCGATTGATCGATTTTGATTTTTATGTCCGATTTAAGGACTCCTACAGATTTGATAATTTGCCAATTTTGGAATAATTAACATGCCATTGTTTTGTTAAATATAAGACCCGGTTACTTCTGCTAAAAATTGAAATTTCTTTATTAAAATATTGATACAGAAAATTGAGGGAAGTAAATTTTTTCACAAAATTTGATATTGTGAAAACACAATTACAAAACAATAACGTTTTTAAAAATTTTGATTCTTCTGACAAGTTACTTTATTATTAGAAGAATTTGTTTTTTTTGTGCCACTTCTGTTTGTTCGACTGTTCACGTTAATTAAAAAAAAGATTTTCATGTTCAACTTTAGTTTTATGACAAAAAGAAACAAATTTAATGCTTTTTCCATCAAAATTATATATCAAGAATATAGTTCTTAAATTTAGCAATTGAATAAATTTACAGAATTTTCATTTATAATGTTATTGAGATGGAATGGGATTCATTATGGAAATACTTACTTCCGGTGGATTAACCATTAGTTATCCGCAACCATTTCAGTTGAGTTTGGCGTCATTTCTTTGAATGAGCAAAGCTTGGACAAGTCTTGAGAACCCTTGCCCCTAAAGCTTTCGGAAAATATCTTTCAAAAGGTTGTTGAAACTATGACTTCATTGGTACTAGATAACAAATTTACATGTATTACTGGTTGACCTTATTGCTTCATAACAATAAGAGAATACCACAGCATGTTTTTAAAATATTATTATAGTTTATTGAAAGTTGTAAAAATTTCTCTAATAATCATGATCAATTTATTTTTATATTAAGGCAGGCCTAGGTTCATATATATCCTCATATACCAAAATGAATTGTTTTTTATTTTCCTGGATTTTTATTTGGTCCAGGGAAGACAGATCCGGGTTTTCCAGTATTTGTTCTCAGATTACTGGACTGAATGAACAATAACACCAAATTTTGAAAAAAACAAGAAACATATAGATAAATTTGTAACACCTTTTTTTTCTACTTCTGCTTAAGGCCTGTTGCATTGCCATTTGTTTCAATCATGATACATGTAACAATATTTGAATTTCCAAACAATACGATTCAAGATACCGTAAAATTCCTAATAAACGCCCCTCCCCTAATAAAGGCCCCCCCAGGCCTTTTGATAGGGAAAACAATCTCCTCATCAATGCTGAACTCATAATTAAAAGCCATAATTTTATTCAAATCATTCAGAATCATAGTATTTTATAGTAAACACAAAATATGTATAATATGAACTTTAAAACCTTAACATTTTTTTAATGTCATTACCAACACAGTACTTGCTAACACTAAATGTATTTACAGTGATATTTTTATTTAGGAAAAAAACTGTGTTGTAATAATAACCCCCTTTTGGAAAATGTTTAGCCCCTGGGGCGTTTATTAGGAATTTTACGGTATGTATTGCATACTTTGATAAAAAATGCGATGCATATTGCAATTTTTATGTTGTGATGCAATAGCGTATCAAAATAATGACTTTCAGAGAGACTTTATCTATAAATATAGATCACGTTTCTAGGCGACTTGGGCGACAAAGTCGCCTTGTCTCTCTTTCCATTTCGCCATTTTTAATATATAAAACTTGGTCATTTTGTTCACAGCAAAATTACGAATATAATATAAAATTATTACAATAACAAAACAAAAGACTCTTCAACTTGTTATTATAACTTGTTTTCAAGTTTTGATCTTTCAACAATTTACTGTACTTATTACTTAGGAATTTTTACTTTTTACTTAAGGATTAAAGTTATTTTTCATTATATCATAATTATTAGTGTATTGTGATTTCTTCACGATATAATCGATGCATTGGGTGCTGAAATATGTATTGCGTCCCGATATATTGGAATTTATAATTTCAGTACAATGCATGCATCAAGGACAGGGCAGATCCCGATGTATCAATGAATCGATACACCTCTACTCTGCTTTCCCAGCTTATATTTTTAGCTCATTTTAGCTCATCTGTCAGTAAGTTACAAGGTGAACTTTGTGATCGCTTTTTGTTCGGCTGTCCGGCCGTCGTCTGTAAACTTTTACTTTTAATGACATCTCCTCATAAACCACTGAGCCATTTTTATCCAAACTTTACAGGAATGTTCCTTTGGCAATCAACTTTAAAAATTGTTAAAAAATTGCCATTGCAAACGAAATAAATTTTTTTATAAAATTCTTTAAAAAACACCAAGAGCTAGAACTTAGATGTTAAGCATGAAATATCTTCAAGTGAGTATCTATCTATTTGTTCAAATAACAGCCCTGGGGTCAAAATTGGTTCTGCCCTGGGGGTCATTGATTTTCTTTATATGTATTTAGTAAAAACATAAAAAATCTTCTTTTAAAAAACCCAAAAGAGCTTGAGCTCAAGCTTAGCTATTTAGCATGAAACGTCTTCTTATGGGTATCTAAATGAAAGCCCTGGGGTCAAGAAAAAAAACCTGTATAAAATCTTCTTTTAGAAAACCCAAAAAGCTAGAGCTTACATATAAGTTTTGAGCTTAGATATTAAGCATGATCAGTGATTAATCTAGAAATTCCTTACAATGCGTCAGATGACGCACATGTTTGAAAACAATGAGTCCTGTAGCAAAATCAATGAGTCATGTAGCAAAATAAATGCGTCTTAGCAGAATTTTGTTTTTTAATAGCAGATCCTTGATTTGCATGTTTATATAACAAGCTATTAAGTAATTAAAGTGTATAAAAAAAGTTATTTTTGGTACTAATATTAATTGCAGGCAAAACAATTTTTATTGGCTGCTCAAAAATCTAATTTGCATAATTTATATTTTCTTACTACTTTTGTCTAATACTGTGCATTATCCATTTTAATTGTTCGTAATTTGCACAAAATGTCCCTGTCACACTGTATACATACTGACGACTTTTATTGCTCCTTGTATGTCTCTGTGTAGAAAGCATACACGGACAGACCTTTTGATCATGAAAAAAAGTCATGCACAATGTTTCCCTGATTGGTTAATCACCCTGTCAAATATTCTGATGACGTAATAGACATCTTTTTTTTTACACTCCACGTGAACTTGAGTGACCTTAGGGGAAATCATTACACACCTGTCAGATTATACTGTAACTTACAGCATTTCTTAAAATAGCAACACTTTTTTTCAGTTACCGATATTTATTTAAAATATTAAGTAGATTAATGATTTTTTGTTTGCTTTATTGGATTAGATTTATGGTAGAAGAAATGCCTATCTGTGTGGGAAAGGGATTAGGTAAGTAGATAACTTGGAAAAATGCTATAGGGAAATGGATAAACTCAAGAATATGTGTAATTACAGGGGAATGGGCAACCTGTTGCTGTTGGTACCAGTTTTGTCTGGATGACTAAATAACATACAAAATAAGTCTGGGACAGATTTTAGATGCGCCTTTGGCCCTTTACTGACGATTTTCCTGTGCCCTTCTCATTTTTAGCGCCAATGTCTGCATATTTCACCATTGTAGGTGATTCGCTCTAATGCAAAATGGACGCTCTGATTGGCTAATGCCGATAATGGGCTGTTACCGATCACAAGCAACAATTGCTTGGGATTTAACGTTTCAAGCAAATGGGGGATTAGTCTTGCACCTGTTATTATCGGAAATTAAATTATTCAACTGAAGAAATTGAAAAATTAGTCAACTAATGAAATTAAAGTAATCAAACGGTTACATAGAAATCACTTGTCGTGATATTTTGGATTATAAACTACTTGTTTTGCATGCGTCAAATTGAACGCACATATTTTGAAACTGTGCGTCTTTTTCGAC